>NW_026598181.1:7787-50000 GCF_029784155.1 Uranotaenia lowii | reverse complement strand
TTTTTTATTTTTTTTTTCTTTTTTCATTTTTTTCGTTTTGTTTTCTTTGTTTTTAATTTTTTTTTCGTTTTTTTTTCTTTTTTTATTTTTTTTATTTTTATTTCGTTATTTTTTGTTTTTTTTTCGTTTTTTTTAAATTTTTTTCTGTTTTTCTGTTTATTTTTATGTTGTTCCGTTTTTTTATTTGTTTTTTCGTTTCCCTAATTTCTTTTAATTTTTTTCGTTTTTTATTTCAATTTTTTTTTATTCTTTTTGTTTTTTTTTACATTTTTTCCATTTTTTTTACATTTTTTACATTTTTTTTTTAAATTTTTTCGCCTTTTAACATTTTTTTCGTTTTTTCTACATTTATTTTAATTTTTTTTATTCTTCCTTTAAATTTTTTTTTTCAAATTTTGTTTTTTAATATTTTTTAAATTTTTAATTCTTTAATTTTTTATTTGGCTTTTGGAAAAATTTAAACAATGTGTTATTGTATATGAATGAAAAAGAATCTTTTAATTCAAGAAATGTTTTTATGAAATATCTTTTTTAATATGTTATTTTTTTTACTTTTTTATATTTTCTTTTCACTTTTTCATATGAATTTTACATTTTTAAATTTTTTATAAACTTTTCTTTAAATTTTTCCTCTTTTATTTGACTATATTTCTTCTTGCTATATACTTTTTTACTTTTTTATCATTTTATCAAATTCATTTTTTTTTTCAATTATTTGATATAAATGTTTAGTGCTTTTATAATTATTTTAAGCTTTGATTTTCTTTCTATTTTCGGTTTTTTTTTTGTTGTTTTTCAACTATTTTTGATTTATCTATTTTTATATACAGTTGAAATTTTTTTTGTTTTTTTACCTGTTCGATTTCCGTTTATGTTTTAGTATTTTCTTGATATTTAATTGAATTTTTTAATATTTTTTTATCAGTTGCATTCTGACAGCCTGTTTTTCTATTTTTTTTATATCTTTTTGTAATGGTTTTCGATGCTCATCTACATCATTTATATCATTTAAAAATTTTTTACTTTTTATTTTTATTTTTTTCAAAGTATTTTTTTAATTTTTTAATTTATTTTTTTTTAATTATTTTATTTCATTATTTTTTTAAATTTTTCGTTTATTTTTATTATTTTTTTTCATTTTTGGTGTATTTTTTTTTTTTTTAAGTTTTTTTTTCATTTTTTAAGTTTTTTTTTTAAATATTTTTCAGTTTTATTTTATTTATTTTTTTATTTTCTTTTACTCCTATTTTTTTATTTTTTTTTTTGTATTTCATTACTATTTTTTATAATTTTTTATATTTTTTATTGTATGTTTTATTTTTGTATAATTTTTGATATAATTTTTTTCAATTTTTTCATTCCTAAATTTTTTTTAGCTTTTGAAAAAATATAAACAAAATGTTTTTTGAATTTTATTTGAATAGAAAAAAATCGATTGATTTAAAATAGGTGTGTTTTTTTAAATATCTTTTTTAATATGTTATTTTTAATTTTTTTATTTTTTCTTTCCACTTTTTCAAACCAAATTTACATTTTTAAATGCTTCCTCTTTTATTTGAAAATTTTTTGCTTGATATATACTTGTCTTTTTTTTATTTGATCAAATACAATTTTTAATTTAAAAAAAATATATTTAGTGCTTTTTATAATTATTTTAAGTTTTGATTTTTTTTTGTTTTAAACTATTTTAATTATACTATTTTTATAATCAGTTAAAAAAAATATTGGTTTTTTTCACCTGTTCAATTTCCGTTTTAGTTTGAATAGTTTTATAGTTTTTCATTGGATTTTAATCTTTATTTTTCATATGCAGCCTGTAAAGTGTTTGAAACAATTTTAACTGTATGTATTGAAAGTTACATGCAAAAAAGATCCAACTTTATGAGACTATAAATGATTTTTCTTCATAAATGCATATATTTTATAGAAAAGGGGCTCCTAATTCTGCTCAGAAAGACATTAAAAAAAGAATTCAAGAACAAAACAAATTGAAGAAGTTTAAATTCTGATTTTTCATTCGTGTTATAGATAGAATCGAAAGGTTTGTTCCAGCTTTATAAAATGACTTGGAATTTTCGTAATGAGCTTTCAAATTAAGCTGCATACTACTGTACGCGTCCCTTGAAGAAGCATAAAGGATAACGCTTTGGGATACTTGTATAAAACTCAAATTTTTATTGAGCTCCATAACTCAAACCAAAAAAATGTGTTAAATAGCTAAATGTTCTGATTGAGAATAAAGAATTCAAAGAATATCCTGAAATCAGCTTTGTTATTTTGACTAACAAAGAAACAAAATCAGTTATTCCAGATTCGAGTTCAATTAAAATCGAATTATTTGGGATGTCACTTGATTGAAGCCTAGACTTACGAAAAAAGCATATTTTTGCCTTTTTTACATTGGAATCTAAAACCACTAAAACGCTGTCATTTTGAAGCAAGCTCACGATCTTACATTTACGAACTTGAACCAGTTGCAAGAAAATTGAACTTATGCTGATCAAATTTATTATTCAGTTAGACGAACAAGTCAAATGACACACATGATCTAGGTTCCAATAAATCACCGGAGCAAAAAAAAAAGAAGTTGACATTAAGCTCGTTAGGTGGTTGCCACATCATTTACCTGAGTTAGTTAGTGAACAATGAATCCGATGTTCTGTCGGTATGTTGTATGAGTCGTAGTTGCAGCCGTCCTATTCCGTTTGCACTCCAAGTTTTGCAATAGAAGGACCGCTCTGATGGTTGATTTTTTCCTCCTCACGACCAGTCCGGGGCGCAGCTAGCTATCAATTGCAAAGTCAGTGTGTGACTAACGGCTCTCCAATTACGGTAATTTAAACGTGCGAAATCCTAACAGATGATTGATCTTCACGATTTGACCTGCAGCAGTTTTGCAGGAGGGTCCCCAAACCGAATCGGGAACAATCAACTGGTTAAGTAACCCCGACAATGATAAACTGATTTAATTTTTTTTTTCGACAATTCACTTTTCCGTGTCAACAGCTAATGCTGATTTTTGGGTCACCCACAGTTGCACTTTTCAGTTGGTTTGTCTGCTCGAAACCAAATCACGATTCTGGCAAAATATTTACTTTTCCCTCCAATTCCACAACGCTCTGCAACAGCAGCAGCAAAAAATCACCAATCTCGTTATGGGTTTCGCACAATGTAATTCAGTTTTTATCTCTGAATGATGAACGTTTTCAGCACCCCGAAAAGGAAAAAAAAAACTTTTCGGTCACGAACAAGATGTTGCAACTGTTTGCTTTTTTTCTTCAATGATGTCGGCGAGTTTTAATTGAAAAATTCTCGCTTGTCCAGCGTAACAGTCTCACTCGATGGGGTCAGCGCCGGCGAATATATTTTTTTAAACCCTTTTTTTGCAAAAATAAAACTTTTTCGGGTCAAAACAAAAATCCAAAACACGACAGAAAAGTAACGTCACAGTTGAACTTGCGCAAAGCGCTCGCAAACAACAAACTTGGGAGGAATATCGGACCGCAGAAATACAACACAGTGTGTTAACAAGTTGCCGTCCAAAGTGGAACTGTTCGTCGCTCGATGAGGTCTGGTGCGCAATCGCGAGTTTCCTAGTCGAGTTCGGCGGTTGTGCTTTCGCGCGAGTGGAGCTTTTCATGCGCATCAGAGCTGCTCGAGGCGTACCTTCTAAGAAGTAGTGATGTTGTAGTGTACTTGTTCGCTGTCACTCCCACCAGCTTAACTTGAATGTTGTTTTCGAGAGGCGCCCGGTTGGCTCGAAGGGGTTTTTGTTTTGGTACGGATTTTCTGTTTACAACCCTCGGGCGGACTAATTCCGGTTGGAAGCTTTTCGTCGAAGGTGGTATTCACTAGTGCTTCGAATGAACTTAAGGGAATAAATATTTTTTATAGTTTTTAAAAATTCGCTGAATAAATTTTTTAACAAAAATCAACTGGAATGAATGAAACAAAGGCAGGAATTTTGTATTCAAATAAAATAGATATAAAAAGAGACATCAAGAAAAATTCTGATCAATTAATAGGAATTTGAAGATTTTTGAAGGACACTAAATATTTAGTGTATTTATGAAACTCAATAAAGAAAAAATGCAACATTAGGAGAGATAATTTTAGAGACAAATTATCAAATCTCACAAATCTACAATACATTTTCTAGTATGTGGGAACAGCTCAGAAAACAATTTAAGAAGGAAATTTCATCATTGGTAAATTTGAATTTGTTCAAATTGGCATGTGACTTCAATCAATTATGCAATTATTTTTATAGAAAACTCATACTGATCCAACATGAGAATAAGAGTGGCTTTCTCCCTCGTCCGAACCAGAATTTCTTTCCGTTAAAGTTCTGTCAAATTACGTCATACTTGCCTTGCACTTATAAAAAAAATCTCTACTGTGACTGAAACAAACAACTTTGACCGATGATTGATTGAAAAGTATGTTGGCAAATCACTTTTTTACGAAATATGATCATGATCATAACAAAAAAATATAAAGAGTTTAGATTCTAACTACAGCTTACTAATACACTTAGTGAATTCCTTTTTGAAGCATGTTTTTCCAGAATTGAAGAAAGCCATTGAGAGGATTCAGAAAAAGATTTTGCGGCTTTCATCTTGACACTAAACCAGAGATCTCCATCGATTGAAACGAAGGAAATCTTCGCTAACTTCAAAGATAAATCGATGCAGTCAACCATAGCAGAGATTAGATCTCTGTATAAAAAGGGTAATTCAAGGGTAGTTTATACTTATTGGAAGAATACTATAATTCTTGACTATACAATTTAATTTAAATAAACAATATTTAGTATTTGATTAATTGAGGCGCTTGGGATCAGAGGGGTGCAAGTGCCTAAATGATAGTTTCGAGAAAACGCGCTTCAAAGTTGTTGAGGTGCTCGATTTTTCATATATCTTTCAGATTCGAGCAGTTTTAATTCAATCGAAAAACTGTTAAAAAAAAAAATATAAAAACTTCGAATTTTGCACCAGATGTACAATGAAACATAAAGAACCGTTAGGTATACTTAAATAAACATTGATGATTTTGACACTTGCACTCCTCTGATCCTGAGGGCCTTAAATAATTTATTGAAAGCAGGATGGTCACTTGATTTTATTTTTGAACTCCCGCATTTTTTTCCGATTTTTTCCACATAGTCTGGTGAAATTCCACATTTTCAAAAACTTAAAATTTACCCTTATTGTGGAAGTAAATTTTTGAAACTATTGAAGTCACTTTTTACAAGCTTTCACCGCCTATAAATGTTTTTTTTTTTTCGAAGGAAAAACTTTTAACAACAATCAATTCAATCAAATACATAGGACGGATGAATCATAACTTCACAAAATATCCACAAATGGGTAGAATCACATCCCAAAAGGCATGATCTTAGGAACGAGAGGGTGTTTTGGGGTTGAAAACCTTAATCAAATCTCGGATAAATTTTAATGATTGAGTAAGGTTATTCAAGAGAAATTACCTGGACTCGCACTAATACAAACACTTAAAAAAAATTACCCCAAATTTAGAATTCTGCTAAAGGTTTTCAATAATTTCTCACTTGTTTGTAGAAAAAAAATTTTTTTTTTGTATGGGTTTATGAGCCACCTGGCTGACCCGGAAAGGAAAAACAGATCGGGGGACAGAAGAGGAAAATTTACATGAGAGTAGAATAGCTTAGAGTAGGATAGCGGCAACAGAGCCCGAGGGTTCTGAAGCACCAGTTTAGGGAAGCGTTAAGATAGTGCTCGACGGACTGGGACAATTGGGCCCTACATGAGCTTCGAGTTAACCCAACCTCCAATTCAACCGAGCAGTAACAGTATGGTAGCAAAAGTTATCATATGCTAACGTCTCAATATCATTGTCTGAAGGATTCACTATCTTACCGTAGTTGAGTTATCCCTACCTGTCACCTAACCTTACTCGATTTAATGAATTTATGATCGTTTTTAATCGAGATTAACATAGATTGACTAATAAAATATATTCCCGAATTCAGCACAAAACATCTAAATAATAAGCTATCTCTCAATGCCGCGATTATAGAATTTCGCTAAACACAAATATAAATTGTACCAATTTTTTGGAAAATCAAAAAATAAAATAGAGATACAATTATGAATTCCATGATCAATACCATTTGTACCATCATTGACTTATCAAAACAACAGGATATAAACCATAATGCAAATGGCGATTCTGTTCTTCTAAAACCTCATTGCTAATTTCGAACAACTTTTCAAAACAACCTTCCTCGATGTTTTGTTTGGTTAAAATGAATGTCAATATTTGAAACCCCGATATTATTTTCCTGGACGAGAAGGTTCTTGTTTATCAAAATCATACCTTCTATCTTCTACATCCTTATTTGAATTTCAAACCTAATCAAGCTATAGATCGAACTACAAAAAAAAAGTATAAAAACGAGAAAGAACTAGATTCAGATGGATTGGGTAATTAAAGATGTTTCCCAATGTGTGATTCCTTAGAAATTTAAAATAAATACGCGGCTGCTCTGTAATTATATTAACAACTTGGATACCATAAAACAGAATTTCTAATTGTCTATCACTCCAACTTTTGTATTAATTTTACATTATACAAACAATAAAATAAATAGCATGATTGAATTCATAATCGGACCATACTGCTAATGACAATGCTGTTCTTCTAAAATCTCGAACTCTTAACAACTTCTCAGAGCAACTTTTTTCAATGTGTTTCTGATGAAATAAATTACACTCCTATTTATAAATCTCCAATATTATTTTCCTGGACTATCATCTATCTTTTACTTCATTATTTGAATTTCACACCTAACCAAAAAAAATAGACAAATCTTTCAAAAAGTATTGAAACGAAAAGGAAATATCCTTGACAGGAAACTGTCTAAACAGCATCTTGATCCAATTAGCCTCTAGTTCTTGTAAAATGCTTGATTTAAGAATAAGCCTTCGAAATTCATAAACCGCAAATGCACACTTACTAGAGCATTGGGGAGAAGAATACTATTACTTTATCTTGCCTAGTAGCACATTAAACATTGAATACCTAACCATGTGCCAATTGTTAACATCCTCATCCAACTAATTCTTGTACAATTAAATTGTCTATCTAATTTTGGCAGTTATCATTCATTTACAATACTGTCTATTCTAATCTAACTTGCGCATGGTGGAAAAGTGGAAATATCAACATTTAAACTGAAAATTGTGATATTTCCACTGCGCAATGCTGTTGTTGTCCAACGGAAGGGAGGTCAAGTGTTTCAACTCCCATTCACCTTATCAACATGGATCATCAAAGAAAAAGTATACGATATTGAACCACCTTTTAATTTACTTTCTATGATCTCATATCGAATAAGGCTACGTGCAACCGCCCTTTCAGGTTTATGTTAGATTAGAGTCTGTTTCCAAACCGTCAACTTCCATAAACACAGTAATGCACGCCGTCGCCGTGACCCATTACAGCCTAGGGTACTGCTAAAGTTTTTCAATAATTTCTCACTTGTTTGTAGAAATTCAGTTCAAAATATTAAATTTTAAATGAGATTTAACTCATTTCGGAGGTTCTGATTTCATGTTACCAAAATGAAAATGGCATTTCTACATCCAGTTTAGGATTGTTGATTTTCTTTCGAATCTTCATTATAAACCAGATTAGAAATGATGAAAAGCTGCTATTAAATCCTGATTCAAATTTGGATTTGAATTTCATACCCAATTTGATTAATGTTTTTCGAAAATCATACGCATTTATAATGTTTAGATAAAAATTGGCCGAATATAAAAACAATAAAAATTTTTTTTCATATCCGGATTCGAAATTCCAAAACTTAATTTTTATGCAAAATTCTAATTTAACAAAGCTTAAAAATAGCGATCCGAAATTTGAAATTCATCATTGGAATCAAAATGAATCATTCGAAATTCATATTTTAACTCAGGTTCATAAATTACATTAAGAACAAATAAGTTATATAATGAATTCAGATTAAATCCCAGAACTACAGAATTTCAGTTTTTGTTTCATGATTGAGGGCTTTGAAACGCTTCCTGGCTCAAATATCAAATTCTGATCTGAAAATAAAATTCGTAAATCGTTTTTTTTTGTACCCAAACTTCAGAAATTGTATTGGAAATTGGAAGCAGACTCGAAATTAATTTTTTAAATTCAGGTTTAGAAAACAGATTCAAAATTTAGATCGTAAATGAGTTTTACAATAACATGACTATTTCGTTGAGGAATCCAGGACATCGGAAACTTATAAATTTGCTTGTTAATTCAATTTTCAAATTTCAAATTTTCATTCAAAGTTAGTTTGTACACCTTATTCAGCTAAAAATCACAAATATAAAGTAGAATTTGAGTTTATTTTCAAGTTTTGTTTTATAATAAAAAGAACTGATTTTCATTTAAAAAAATCATCAGGATTTTAATTATGGAATTGTGTTTTTTATGAATTATATCTGCTCATAAAAAACATGTACTTGATATTCATCTAAAACATCTGCATAGAAATGTATATCTACTTGGTGTTTTGTTTTACATTTTTAATATTGCAGTTTTTCAAATGCCAAATTTCATACTGAAATCTTAAATTTAGATCGAGTTTGCGAGAATCAGATTTGAACTGGGGAATTTTAATCTCTCACATTATTTTTTGAAAATTTGATTGTTTTTGTCGATGGTTAATTCTTTTTAACATTCCCAAAGAGTGCTCAAGATTCAGCTTATTTTATTTGAGCATAAAATAAGTTTTTTTTTGAGAAATTGAATGCTAAATTTTTTTTTCTAAATATGCTCCAATCAAATTAGCTTTACCTAACAGACTATTGAGCGAAGTAAGTTCCCTATTTTGTAACTTAAGACTTCATCAACAAATTAAGCTCACCATTCTAAAATTTCTAGTACAAATTTTCTACAGTTAATACGAAAAACTTTTAAAGAACTTAAAAGTGAATCATCAAATATGACCAAAAATAATTTGTTTTAAAGTTTTTTTTTACTTTTACATTATGCATTGTTTGAACAAAAAATAGCATTGCAAAAAAAGTTCTCATGAAGAAGGTTACAAGTCGTCAAAATTCCAATGTTATGTCATTCTGGCTCTCTAAACTAGAAAAAGTTTCGTGTGATTTTTTTTTGTAGAATCTGAACGTTTTCTACACAAAACTGTCACACGACTCGTATTACATTTGTTTTCTAAAAAAAATCAACATTTATTCAAAGAATAAGTTAGTAGTGTGTTCGAGTACTATGTAATTTAGGATGAAGTCCTTGTTTTATCACTTGGAATGGAAACATCATGAGGGGGTAAGATAGTTAAAAATAACTTTGACTGTCGATCTTCAACTGTTTTAATTTTCGAAGAATTTATCAAAGTTTTTAAACTTACTTAATTATTTTTTCCAGATTTTTTTCTTGAAAATAAAATTCTTTCCCTATAAAACTAACGCTCACAACTCTTTTAGTTCTTTTCTGATTTGAATGTTTTATTATTTTCAATATGAATATGTCATTAGGGTCGAATATGCATGCAAACAATGATGTTTTGAAAACATTGTTTTTTTCATAAAGAAAAATAGGTCCAATGCATTATATTAAAAAAAAACTGATGGACTTAGAGTAGTAGTAATTCTTGTAATTCTCAATCGAGTTTGCTCACGTACAATGTTAAATCACTTTGAAACAAGGCGATTAGTTTAATTTTAATTACTGTAGAAAGTCTGTTTTATTTTAATCAATGATGTTCATGAAATAATTTTTTTTTTCAACATTTTTAACAACATTGTCAAATTAAAAAATATTAGTTTTGCAGTGATTGAACAGTAGGTTCAAAGAAGGTTCAAAAGTGGTCTGGAAAAGCTATGTATTACATTTTTTTAAAGTGCTTGAGTAGCGCCTCGGTTTAAGGTATGAAATTCACCAAAGACGAGCGAGAAAAATACATACAACAAAAACGCAAACTCCCTATTCGATCGGTGTACTCATGAGTCATGATAAGCTGAACTAGTTTTAAACTTTTCTGGGCGAGCTTCTGTATAGGGCTTTGGGGAGTTATTATACCCTCACTTCCGCTCAAGCTGAAGATAGTTCTTTTACTAACTTGTTTGTCTTAGCTTTTATCCTCTGACTGTTTTAAAAGAATTTGTATTATGTAACTTTTTTAAATAAATAACAATTCCATAGAAAAATTAACATTCTTTGTTCCCTGTAGCTGTAGACTTGATCAAATGAACTTGTATTTCATAAGATCTAACACGAAATCACTATTCATTAGAAATAATCAATAAGCAGGGAATCGCGGAATCAGTAAAATTGCAAATTGCATCACGTCTGCATTTATCAATAGTAATCAGTCAACTATTGCATCGATACACCACAAACGTTGGCATTTGGATGATAAAAATCCCCAAAAGGTGACTTTTGCCGTCACAAATTGAATCAATAATTTCTACACTTAGCCGCAAATTTTCCTTAATTCCATCGTCATCATTACAGTTTATTGGTACCGGGCGAAATTTGGCATTATAGCGATCATTATCGTCGTCTTGCGCTTTTTTAATATCCGACGAATCCCACATGTTAGTGTTTTTGAATTACGACCTGATGAGGTAATAGTGACAATTTCGGTTTTGCCACTCTCGGTGTTTATTAAGAATGAATGAGTGTTTGTTTTTGATAAACCGTAATTGGTTTGTGCCCGGTTTTACATTTATTATGCATGTTAAACCGAAAACAATAAAATAAACTCTCGCATCTTCCAGCTACGGTTATGTGAAGAAAGATTGTCTAGAGGCAGTGTGATAGAAAAATGGAAATTTTGAGAAGTGACTAGACACATTTGTGTTCTCAAAATTAATAATTATTCACGCTTAGTTTGCGCGGTCGCGCTATAGCAGGTCCATATTTGCGCACCGGAGATGATACAATTCGGGCCGTAAAGTGTTGACTTTTGGTGGTGCTAAAAGCGCGTTTTTTTTGTTCTTTCGTTGAGCTGAAAAGTTCTACCTTAGAAAATTATCTTCGCAGTCAGCACTCAGCAGCGGGCCAGGTGGGCCGGGCCAGCCATATCGGAAAACTATTTATGGTGACACCTTAACAGTATTTCATCTTCCTAAATGTGGTCCGCGAAGCGGGGAATCCAAAATCGCAAAACCAAAGGAAACTTCAGCAGAACGTATCTCTCGTATAAGCACCTATATTTATATGAAATATTTTCATGCATTCCCGCGCGCCATTATTGTAGGAAGATTACACATTCGAAATCGACCGACTGGTGGGATTTAGTAACAGCTTTCTGGAAACTGCGAAGCTTCCCCATAGTTACTACATATTATGGATGGATGTGAAAATTTAAAACTGATGCGCAGTTGCTTTTCGTAAAGCTTTTGATTATGGGGGTATCGTTCCGCCTTTGGAGCCGACGATTACTCATCTTCTCGCTCAGGTGAGGCGAAACGTGAGGTGGCATAACTTAAACAAACGTTTTGTTCTAAGCAGAAACAGACATTTGATTTTCAGTTGATGTGAGGAGAAATTATTTGAAATTGTACAACAAAAATTGGAAACTAAAGTTCATTGACAGAGAAATGTACTTCCTATCTGATTGCTACACCAATTATCGGTCACGGCTGGCCTTTTCTAAAATCTCTGTATGGAAAGATTGCATTATTAATTCACACGGTGATGAGAACTTATTCTGGATCATGTAAACAACTTCTTTTATTTTGGATACGTTTTTTTGTAACACCATTACCTTCAAAGTACCCAATAGTTTTTTTGTGGATTTCCAGCTTCGATGACGGGAGGGAGGGCTCTCATACAAAATCAAACTCATAAAACACGCAAAACTCGAACAATATTCGGTAGATATTCAAAAACAAAAGGAGTTACAAGTATATTTTTCCACTACAAGATGATTTATTATACAGAATGGCCCCTTCTACTTCTAAACCTCTTTACACTTATAAAGAATTCTACCACTTTCTAAACGGGAGAAGAGGCCGATCGTTTTAAGACCTTCCCAAATCATAAGAGTAGAGTTGTACAAATTCAACCTTAGGCTGATGTCATGCTAAGGCGACATGGAAAAAGCGCAGACCTGTCATGCTGAGCGCATTGGAAAGCGCGACAAAGCTGATGCTAGGGTGTTTTGTAGCGCGACAAGTAGGAAATCCAATGGGAATATTGTTTTTTTCTCGGTTTGAAGCAGTGATTCGGGGATTTAAGTACAATAGTTCAAAAATATGTACGTCCGAACTTGTGATAATAAACTAAAAAATATCTCAATCGGCGATAAATTTTCAAGAATTCTTAGTTCCCGCAAAAAACAAGGAATTTTGTCGGTTCAAATTTCGGAATTCTTGCAATCCGGGTCGTGATCGGATGAGTTTTTAATGGTTCCTGAAAGAAAGGAGACGATTCCAAGCATTATCAGATGTAGAGAAGTGATAATTTGTAGTGAATTTCAAAACGCCATGGCGCGCCAGCATGTCATACCAATGCGTTGCAACGCTTTCATATTGGAATTTACAACGCAAAGCGATGTTTGTCGCCTCAGCATGATATCAGCCTTAGGTATGGCACAACTCGAACAGTTTTCAGATGATTTTTATAAGAAGTGATTCATAAATATGATTAACACAACAAGTTAAATTTCCATAGAAGTTGGTTCCCATTCAAAAATTCATAGAAAAAACGACATAGAAATTTATGTGATACTCATGAATGAGAACACATGCAAGTGATAACATGATAAGATGATTCACTAAAATGAATAATGTTTCCCATTTTTAAAACAGGGGTCTCCAAAACAAAATGATAAAAAAATATGATTTTTTATACTAAATCCTATAACTTTAGATACGGGAGATTCCTTTCAAAATCTATGTAAAATTCGACACCAACCAATATCATGTGATATTCATCAAATTTGGAACACATGAAATTTAGGAGTTAAAACGATAATTTTTTTGTAGACACCTCCCTTTCTATAACTGGAGGCTCCCATACAAAATACATGACCGATTCCAGCGTGACGTCACAACATTCGCAAAACAATTTTTGGTATATTGTATGTAAGTTTTACAGGTCATATGGCACATTGAAAAAAAATAATGCTTCTACAACACCGCATTTTTCTGCTCTTCTATTCGATCAAATTCATAAAAATTTGAGGAAAGTATCAATTCATTACAACCTACAAGTCACTGTTTTTGATTTTTTCAAATTTTGATTTAAATTTATTTTAGAGCGATTCTGTTTCGTGACGTCACAACTCGCCATTTTTTTAAACCAGGGTTTGGCAAAGCGTTGAGATGTCACGAAATTTCATGGTCAGCTACATGAAATAAATCATACTATAACCTTAAAATTAATGCTGAATTTACTTAAAATGCTTAAAAACTCAATAATTATTGTGGTATGTGATGTATGTGAGTATGTGATTTGGTATGGAATCGATCCATTTATTCCCAAAAAAATAGGGGAATTAAATCTCAAAGGCCCATATAAACAGATAAGGTTTTCCACACTGCTCACATCAATTTTATTCGAAGTTTTTTGTGCGATCATGTGAATATTATTTAGAAAAAAAAGCTAATGCTAGAATATATTTATTCGTAAAAGCGTTGAAATGTTTTGCTGAATCTTTTTAATCTTTAATTCCAAAGGAAAGGAAAAATAAATGATGATTTCAAAAGCCTTGGCTTTTTTTAAAGTTAGTTATTGGACACTAGAGTGCCTAAATCAGTCGAATTATGAAAATCTTATAAGTTGCAAGCTTAAATAGATCCTAGGCCTAGCACAAAATCTAGTGCCAAATTTGGGGATTGGACCAATACACGGCACAATGAGCCTAAAATTTGTATGAGAAATTGGGTTGGAAGGAACACGAAAACCAAGTTTTGCTCCAATTTCTGACGTCACTATCGGCTGATTTGCTTTTATTATAGTCATTCATTCGTTATGACAAATAGTTTATCTCAAGGTCCCATTTCGACATTGGTTAGGTTAAAAGATATTGAGTTTTAAAAAATAGCTTCTGATGGGTCAATTACATAAAAAAAATACTTGAATGATCGTAAATCGACGTTTATATACCCGTTTATGATCGTTATAGCTGTTTTATGATAACTCTAATCGAAATGCGTTCTTCAGATGAAATATTGTCACAATTAAAACTTTAAAACACTAAAATTAAAAGAAAAATTGGTTGATAAAGACCTAAATTATTGACGAAAGGGGTCTTGCGCGACCCCTTTTCTTAGTATAAACTGGCCCAAATTTTGCATGAGACCTTGTGCTAGTACATATTTAAATTTGTTAAATTTTGTAATTCAGTTAAAAGTTTCTTTTGTGAGATTTTATGTGAACACGGGGTTCGATTTGGATTTTCTAGTGACATTCTTTGAGGTGGAAATTTCAATTAAGGACAATTTAGAATACTTTAATTAATTTTATTGATTAATTTTCTATGAAAGTCTCACGATTTTTTTTATATTAAAAGTTAATTTATTAAGTTATTACCATGTTCAAAGATGTTTTGAATCTTATTTCATTTATTTCATGGAACTTATTTTGTTTGAACATAATGCCCAAAATAAAAGAAACTACTAGCGGAGTTTTTCATTGTAACATAGATATATGAAGAACATGATATTTTTGCAAGATTTTTAATCGTGTCACAGATAACTATCTGCTTTATGATTCACAAATATTCTTTTACAAAATCGATGAGGATTTAATTTTTGTTCATTTTCGAATCAAATGTTTTTAAACGCGATTTTATTTGTTTTATTAAAGATGTTTAAAAACAACCGATTAATGCAAAAAAAAGTTTCGTTAAAAATTTGATAATAGAATTCGATTATTGAAGCGCATTGTTATATTGAACTTGTATTACTATACTCGAAATACTATAATCGTGTCGAAGTAAAAAGTCTTGAACGTTTTCGAAAAAAAGTAAATAAATTTTCGTGACGTCACAACGCATTCTTTACCCGGGTGCAATTCAAAACCTTCTAAACCGGTATTCAATCTAAAAATTGCATTGAATTCCACTCAAAAAGTTTGAAGAGACCTCTTATTTTCGCCAATATGTGAAATATCAGTAAATCATAAATTGAAAAACACTAAAATTTTTTTAACGTCACAACGCTTAAAAATAGATACTTTTATCAACGATTCTAGAGCATCAACTTGCAGTGACTGTTATTCATCTTATATCATGCTTAAAAGATGGCTTTACTACCATCATTTTGCAATAATTTTTTTTGACATAGCTAGATTTTTGACAAAGTTATGTTATAAATAAAGAATAATTGCAAAAATAAATTTAATTTCATACGACAATTTTTACATTTTAAAGATAACACACTCAATTCTTAAAAAAAAGCTAACTGAAAATCTTTTAATGGAAAATGACACTGAAGAAATTCCCTTTCTATTTATTATTGAATATTGAAAAAGAAAAATCGGTTCTACAGTTGAGGGGTGGTTGAAATGGGTCACATATAAATTTTACACGCCTCAATGTTCATCAGCCAAGATGAATTACAAGGTTGGAAATAAAAAAGTAGTGTAACTTGAGGCTTGAGGCTGAGGTCGTTCCTCGACCTGCCAGAAGGCCCCATGCCAAAATTCAGTTCATTTGGTTGACTCTAAGGGGTCGCTCATTGAGCCTAAATTTTGTATGGAAATTCGACATCATTTGTTCTAGCAAAAACAGCAAAATGCGCTTTTTTATCTTACTTTTTTGGCCAAATTTGAGCTCATTTGAGTAAGTTTCCAGCGTGCGCTAGGAGTTTTAGTGAAAAAAATCAATTTTTCTTGAACATTTTCGTAGATGTGTTCTAGCAAGCTATTATCAATACAAAATGGTGGTTTTATCGGTGATTGGTATGACAAGCATCTTGAAACAAGTTGAGCACCACTGACTTTCAGTGTGTGCTGCTCGGCTAACTTTTACCCAAAACACAAACACGCAAAACCCAAATCTGTAGCAATTATAATTATTTACTTACACACGACATTTTAAAAACTTAAGCTAGCTTACATAATAACTACTCACGGGCCCGTTTTCCTACTCTAACATCAAACGCACAACAATCATATCACAGCTGCTTGGACGGCACAGGTGTATCACAGCTTTAATTTTCGTATTGCAGTCGTATCCGGTGAACTGGCAACCCTGCCAGGCTTCACTGCTTCGACGGGCGTACCGCAGCTGCCCGGAGCACTTCCGACGACTTCCGGCTCGATCCGGCGGGCTCTCTCTACGTCCGCAGCTTACTTACGCAAAAACGGGACTCGCAAAACCAAGATGGCGAAAATCGAGTCCCGAAAAGCGTATTTCTCAGCTCCCAAAAACGACCTATTCATTAATTATCATGGCTTAGCATTTGAATTTTCCGGCACAATGTTTTTGCTACTCACCCGCGTGGGGTCGTTTTCGTTATCCAACTTCAAATTTCTACCGTCGGATAAATGGACACAAGGGCAGCGGCTTATGGTCTGTAAAATTGAGACTCTTCAAACACCATTTGCGGAGGGGATTTTTAGTTTGTTTCACTCACCCTTCTACCTGGTTTACGCTGCTTACGATTGTTCTTTCGTGTTCAATTTCTTTCTCCACCTTCTCAACGCTAACTTCAACCTACGAAGAGAGGTGAGTTTGAGAATAAGAATTAAAATGAACTTTTGCTGCTTTACCGTTGTTTCCGCTGGGATTGTCACCTGTAGGAGCTGGCTCGGTCGGTTGTTGCCTCGTCTCACTCAATCCGTCGCCTGCTGAGCTGAGGGAATTCCAATTTGTTTATCCGATCCACTGAAAGTGGTTCTATTGGCTCACCTTTTCATCAAGTAGCTCCGGAATATCCTCCTTATTCGATGACTAAAGCTCTGGGACATCAAACGAATGCGGGCACTGTTGATTTAATGCGCGATGGCGAATCTTACCGCCTAAACGTTTTCTTGCGTTGATTGTTTTTGTACGTTGATGTTGTTTTGTTGATCTTTGTTTGTGTTGTTTTTTTCCACGTGCGCGTTTGACAGCTACACTCTTAATACTAAACACTCATTCTTTGGTATCTTTTCACTCAATCAATACACGCTCAGAACAAAATAGCTAGACTAACTTAATTATAATGCTACATACACTACCGCAACGGAAGAATTTTTCATGAATCGGAGACAAACGATTCATGAAAAAATCAAAAACCTCTATACCTAGGCAACGATCAGAGACATCGGTCTGGCCACCCTAAGGCAACCACGAAACTTCGCAAGCCACAACAATGCTTGCCAGATCGAAACTTATAGGCCCAAATCGAAAATACTACTCCAGCGACTTCTGGAAGACTTGACCGAACGCCAACGAGTCTTGGCAAATCGTCTCTGACCGTTCCTGTACCAACTTTCAAATTCTTGCCTCCGCTACGGTTACAAGCACAAAACAGTAGCTTAAACGTTACAAATTTGCTCAAAAACACAAAACATTGAACAAATATAAAAATTAAAAAGAGGTTAAAAAATATGGTGATTAAAAAGAGGGAAAAGCAGCAAATCCATGGAAAGGGAGAATTTAGTTCCCTGATCGCCAAGAGCCCGAATGGAGGTTTTACCGCGCCTCCAGATCGCGTTGCTTTAGAATGGAGGGTTTTCTTGACGACCCCGTTTATGCTACTTCCCCTAAAATTAGGACTAGTTCAGCATGTGGTTCGAATACTGGATTCATCTCGTATGTAGTGACACCATTCCAGATTAGTACGGTTTGTTGTTTTGTTCTAAGGTTGTATTTTGGTGGAGTATACTCTCTTCGTAGCTGGTGTAGCTCATAGCTGGTTTAATGGTGCTGTTGTCCAGATGTTGCTCTCCGCGGCTCGCTGTTCCGATCGGCAAACGGTCTGTCTGTCCGGATTTTCGTGGAGTGGTGCTCCGTTGTTGGCAGTCGTGTTTCTACTTGCATAGCTGAATTTGCTGGTTTGTCACGTTCCAGTAACGGCGTGACAGCGCGAGGCATGTACACGGTCAGTTTCTCTCGCCCTGACTAACGGATCGCGCTCAAGAGAGCTTCCTGGTTTGTCACGTTCCAGTAACGGCGTGTTTGCGTTTAGCATGAACACGGTCAGTTTCTCTCGCCCTGACTAACGGCTAGCCCGCGGGAGGCCTTGCGGGTGGAAAAGGTGTCTATTTCGGTGATGCATTGATTCGCCTAGCTTTGACAAACCAACGCTGTCTCTAGTCGAAACTCTCTGTGAACTGCGTCCAGCCCACAGAGTACGATTTTTCTCGGTTCGTGAACGGGAAGCGCCTTGGCACTGAGGAGTCATTTCCGGGTATTCTCGGTCTGCATGGTCCTGTTTTTGACCTCCATTTACTGAGGAGCCTGTCCAGACGATACCTGCACACTCCGTACTGCTTCAGTATGCGTTGTCCATGTCGAGGAAATTACTGCTGTCGCTCGAGGAGCAGGTTTGCAGCGTGAGTTCCGCACTGTCGCTGCGGATGAGCTCTATCCGCTCGCGAAGGCGTTAACTAATGCTCTAGTCGGGCATACTGTCACGTTCGGTGTAGTGTGGTGATTGACGCTGTGCGTGTTTGCTGAGTCTATGAAGATCTCTTTGTTGATCACCCTTGGTGATGGACGTAGCTGTATAGTCGTCAAGCGAGGAGGTAGTGAAAGGTGTTGTTGCTCGCTGCGCTTGACGATGGCTCGATTTGTCCCGATCGGCAACGGTGTTTTCGGCGGTAACGCAGTCGTTCACAGACCTAGCCTGTCGTCATAGCTGTGATGATTCGAGGAGATAGCGAGCGATGATCCTGCTAAATGCCCTCGATGGTGGCACGATTTTTCCCGATCGGCTAACGGTGTTTTTAGCGCATTGAGCGTAGTGGTTCACAAATGGTGGTTGATCTGCGTCATAGCTGGAACATGGCGGTATTGGTAGTTTGCGGCAGAGAGTCGATATGGTAGTAGCGGCCGTCATGAAGTCTACTCCGCACAACTTCTGCGCAAAACTGTAATCCGCGGGGTTCATGATGTTGTCCTGACAATCCCTTTGACTGCAGCGACGTGGTATTTGGAGCTGCTGTACTTTCCAGGATTTCCAGCATTCCAATATCCCAAGCGCAATTCAACGCTAATTCGACGTCAGGAACGTGTTGTCGTGGTCCGATAGGATTGGAGGCGAGGTTTCAATGTGTGTATGTAGGTCCATCAGCCGTCTCAATGTCGTGTTTTATGTGTGTGTTGTCAGCAACTGCTTACATAGCTTGAATCTCTCTAGTCGGCTTTCATGTCCTTGGCATGATACCGACCCCGCTTTCCTGACTGGACATCTTCCAATTCGAATAGGTTGGTGCCCAGTATTTTCCTCACGATTGCCGGTACGAACTTGGGATCCAGTTTCCGGTTGATGTGATCTGCCTTCGATGAGAGAGTGAAGTTCCGACGCCACACTAGATCTCCTACATTGAAAGGAGCCGGTTTTTTATTGACGTCGTATCGCTTCTTCGATTTTGCGTGGTTGTTTTTTATGCGTTGTTGAATGAACTCCTGTATGCGACGAATTGTAGATAATCGCACATCTTGTGCCACTTTGGGATCCTTCGGTGTGTTTATGTCTTGCTGCGTGTAAAGATCCGTGTGCAGCAGTAAGTCTCTGCCGAAGTTAGCGCAGTGCGGACTAATCCCGGTAACCTCATGTTTGGAACTGTTTATGGCGGCAGTAATGGCTGAAAGATTGACGTCCCACTCACGATGATCCTCTTCGATTAAAGCCCTGATGCATGTTATCAGCACTCTGTTGACTCGCTCGGCGTTGTTTACCATCGGACAGTAGTAAGCTGTGGTCATGTGTGTGATCTGATGTTTTACTAAAAGGGCTTTAAACGCTGATGACAAGAATTGCTTACCGTTATCCGATAGGATAATACTTCGAAAATTTCAAAAAGACCTGCTTCTCTAAAAAGTCCACCATTTTTATTGAATCTGCTGATCGCATTGGATGCACTACGATGTACTTGGTTACCCAGTCCACTACGACCAACATTACCGTGTTTCCTGCCTTGGATCTGGTCAAGGGCCCAACAAAATCAACTGAGATTAATTCCCACGGTATCCGCGCCGGCTTTGCAGCTCCCATTGTTGGCATCATAGCCGTGTTCGATGCTTTACATGCCTTGCATGTGTCGCATGTTCTAATGTATGCTGCTACGTCATCCGCCATCTTCGGCCAGTAAAAGAAAGTCTGCAACTTGTGGAAGGTCTTCATGAAACCCAAGTGCGCCGATGATGATGAGTCATGAAATCGTCTGATCGTTTCTAGTCGTTCGTTCTTCGGTATGACTTTCTTCCACTTGTGCGTGACGTTGCCTATTTCATCCTTGCACTTGCAGTTCTTGTATAGAACACCGTTGATCAGCCTGAAGTCAGGAAAGTTGCTTGCATTTTGCTCCACCTGCTCCTTCAAATGCGTGTACCAGGAATCTGCTTCTGAAGTTACAACAAAAACGTCCTCTGGAACAATTCTGGACAGCGCATCAGGGACCACATTGATTGTTCCTTTGCGGTATTTGATGTCGAAGTCAAATGCATTCAAACGCAGCAACCAACGGCTCATGAGAGCTGTAGGGTTTTTCAGCGACCTGAGGTAACTCAGGGCAGCATGATCACAGAATACTGTAAATTTTGTCCCCTCAATGAATCCCCTGAATTTTTCAATAGCCCTTATTACCGCTAAACATTCTCGTTCGGTGACTGAATATTTCCGCTCCGAAGATGATAGCTTTTGTGAGAAATAGCATATCGGATGTTCTTGTCCATCTACTTCCTGCGTTAGAACTGCTCCAATGGCAATATCACTGGCATCACACGCTATAGCAAACGGTTTGTTATAGTCTGGCATCGCTAATACCGGAGCTGATGTGAGAGCCTGTTTTAGTGTTGAGAATGCTTGTTCTGCTCCAGCGTTCCATTTGAACCTGATCTTTGTTTTTGTAAGCTCCGTTAGAGGTGCAGCAATTTTGGAAAAATCTGCAATGAAACGGCGATACCAGTTGCACAATCCCAGAAAGCGTTGTACCTCCTTCCGTGTTGTTGGTGTTGGAAACTTCAAAATACAGCTGATCTTCTCCTCGTCTACGTTCCATCCTGCTTCGTTCAAAACGAAACCCAGGTATTTCAGCTCTGCTCTGCAAAATTTTGATTTTTCTGCCGAAATTGTTAGATTCGCTTTTTTCAAGCGGCTTGCCACTTCTTTGAGCATCAGTATATGTTCTTCGAATGTTCTTGAGCAAATAATTATGTCATCCAGATAGCAGAATACTCTAGGCTCCAGATCTGCAAATAAATAGGTCATTATCCTCGATAACGCCTGACTTGCTGTGCACAAACCGAACGGAACGACTTTAAATTGGAAATGCCCTCGCTGTGGCACCGTGAAAGCCGTGAGTGCACGCGAGTTTTCCTCCAGAGGCAGCTGCCAAAAGGCATCCTTTAAATCTAGCGAGGATATGTAGCTACAGTCTCCGAGGTTGTTTATGATCGCCGAGATTTGCGGTATTGGATATCCCTCGTTCACCATTATGGAATTCAGATAACGGGCGTCCAAGCATACTCTGTAGTTTCCAGTTTTCTTTTTTACGGCCACCAAGGGGTTGTTCCATGGTGAGAATCGTGCCTCCTCGATCACGTCCAGCTCTAACATCCTGTCTATCTCCTTGTTTATTTCGTTGAGAACATATGGCGACATTGTGTAGTACCGTTGCTTTTTTGGAACTGCCTTTCCCACATCAATGCGGTGTTCGTACAAGCTCGTCCTTCCTAGGCTGTTTTGTGTTGCTACTGGAAAACTGTCGACGACTACGTCCAATTGGAGTTTTTGTTCTGCTGATAGAAGTTTCATTGGTTCCTTTTCCTGTTCGTCGTTTATCTGATCGGCCATGCAGCAAATGGCCTTCACTCCAAACTTTTCCCAAAAGTTCATGCCTAAAATTATGCAATCAGGAATGCTGGGGATAACCAAAAGTGGTAGAGTGTCCTTTCGGTTGTTGTACTCTATTGGCAATCTGACGAAACCTTCGACTGCATGTTTTGTACCATCTGCTGTTCTTATACCTCCTTTTATAGGTTCTTTCACCAAGTTGAGTTCTTGCACAATTCCTGTCATCTTGCCTCCCAATAAAGAGCAAGTAGCTCCACTATCTAAGAGTGCGGTTAACTCCCTGTTCCGTATCTTAATTTGCGCATGTGGTCGATTATCTGTTCCGGTTTTGATGACGATTGAATGCAGATAATGAAAGTCAAATACGTTGGAGGGATTATTGAAGAACGGAGAACTGTTTCCCTCTATTGCCGATTCTCCGCTAGCGGGTTTCCCGAATCTGTACGACAAGTGAAACAGCTGCGTAGTGAATAGCCTTTTCTGCCACATCGATAGCAAAACAGAATAGCCTGTGGTCTCGAACAGTCCATGAAACGATGACCCTCCTCGTCGCAGTTCCAGCAAACCTTCAACAAAGGTCCTGACACTGTAGGTTGTTGTTGTGGTAGAGATTCAGCGGCGTTTTGTCGATCTTCTTGTTGTGTTGGTAACTGTGAGAATCTTCCCGGAAATTGTCTCTGTGGGTATGCGATCTGCTCATTGGATTGTGTTCGGTAAGTTGCGCTCTCTGGGGGCTGCACTGCGAAATGTTGATAACCAGTTTCTTGTCTACGCTGAGGATTGAATTGGTGCTCTTGCTGTCGTTGAAAAGGTCTTGCCTGTTGCGGTGCTCTTGGCCCCATCGATGGTGCTTCTCGACGTTGCTTATTCAACTGCATCTTAAATGCACATACTTGCTGTTCGAGTTCCTCAATTTTTGCTAGCAGGTCTTCGCTTTCTGGTTGCTGTACCGCCTCGGTTACACTTCTGCTGTCATCTTCTTCTACTACGTTGACCCGGCTGTATCGCTGATTGGTCGACGCTATACCTGTTCGCTGTTGTAGTGACGGGGTGGCGAAACTCGGTTCCAACAAGCTGTTGTGCGGGAATGGGATTTTCCGTTGGCAGTTCAGAAGTCTACGTGTGTCGTCATAACTGGAGCATATTTTAACAAGTTCAGCTACGGATGTTGGATTTGCTGCTGCTACAATGATGGCATAATCCACACACATGTTCTTCTTCATTATAAAGATTTTGTCTTCTTCCGAGATCGGCGGAGTGATAAAGCGAAATAGCATGGAGATATCACGATGAAAATCCGCAAATGATTCGTTTTGCCCTTGGAAACGATAGGACGCTTCCAGACGAAGAATTTGCGAGTAACTGCCTGGCAGAAACTCCTTGCGTATCTCCCGTTTGAATTCTTCCCACGACGTCAGTCGCCCTTCGACGAATGCACGGGTGTACCAATCCTGAGCGGTTTTTTCAAGCAGATGCTTTATATTCGCGAGGAGAGTTTCTTGGTCTAAGTTTTCAGAGGAAGCAAAGGCCTCAACTCTATCAAGAAAAACGTTCAAAGATGTTGTATCCTGCTGTCCACGAAATTTGAACGGCCAGTTGTGGATTCCCTTTGGAATGCGACGAACGGGTTCCTCACGATATGGTGCCTGTTGTTGTTGTTGCATTGTTTGTCTTTGAAGTTGTTGGTTCGCTTGCTCCAACTGTTGATTCCTGATTCGTAGCTGCCTTATCAGTTGCTGCTGTTGCTCCAGCAAATCTTGTTGTTGCTGTTGTTGAACTGTCGATATAGGTGGTTGGGTGGCTTGAGCCAATCCGAATCGATTGATTTCTTGTTGCTGCAGCTTCAAATTCTCGTGCTTTTTTAGCTCCATATGAATCTGCTCTCGCTGCTGATCCAATAGCGTCTGCAATTGCTTCGCCTGGAATAATTCATCGGAAACTTGCGGCTGTATTTGTGAGTTGGTTTAGTTCAACGGGGAATGAAGCCGGATTTCCTGTGATTTAGCAGATGGACTTGTGCTGCTCAGTTTCCCGGTTCCCTGAACAGGCGCCTTGGACCTCCGGACTAAAGACTGCACTAGAAATGAAGAAAGTTTGGATGCAGGGATTTAAAAGTTCTTGGGCCGGGACTCAAAGCTAAGTACCATTTTTTATCATTACACCACATTCATTGCATTCTAACGAAAAGGCCGTAAAAAAGGTTTTCATGTCGAAGCATTCGTAAATCGCTTATTTTAAAGAGGATGTTAAATCACTTTCAAAAACGTTGACATGAAATTCTACTGAGCAATTGTTTGTTATGATTTACGATCAAAAACTTAATCACTTTCATGTTTCTTCAACAAAAAACAAAACAAATAAGGCCGAAACAATTCCATTTTTTTGTCAGACCACTCCCTCCCCCTCTTCGATTTGTCCGATAATCCAGAATTTCAAGGTATTTTATTGTAAAATATCACTTTTTTTTCGAATATTCAAACAATAGGAAGCAAGAAGTATAAGTTTCATCTTGATTGTCGTTTTCGAAAATCATTGAAAAATTATCAAATCTATTTTGAAATATTTTTCTCGAAATATCAATTTAGGCTTTGCGGTACTTATTTTAAATTTTTGATTTTGCAATTATGGACATGAGTTAATATCATTAACCCATCATACTATCCACAGAGTAGACGGAAAGATACGAAGGCAAAAAATCTGATTTATTCTAATTCTTATTGCTGTGAGTATAATGTTGGTAAGTTTCGTAATTTCATAATTCCTTTACAGCATTTAATGTTTCAATATTCCATATTTCCCAAATGACATAAATTAATATAAAGGTCTTTCAATATTCAAAATATTATATGAAGCGTTTGGTAGGGATCTCCACGCTTCATTCCACCCCTGTATCCTGTATCTTTCGCGGTTTTCATCACATGGTTGGCCTGGCCGTAGTAATATCTGCAATGCATAGCAATATGTAACAGGTAATACGCTGAAAAGAAAAATGAAAGACGCAAGTCTTCCATTTTCCAGGATGCCTACATGTTTTGGCCATGTTGATGTAAGAAGAAGAAGAAGAAGAAGGAAACTTGCGGCTGTATTTGCTGTTGGGATTCTCCTGGATGTTGCTGGATCGCCTCACTGAAGTGAAACCCTGGTGGAGTAGGCGTCTGACCCGATCCTGTTGACAACGCTGCAGAAAAGCCACCTTCAGCTTCATTCAAGCGAGTTTCCTCCAACTCTGTGTTCACTGCACTTGTTTGCACCGGCAACACTGGATTAAGCACATGATTGAGATCCTTCAATAAATCATTCACTAGCATGCTAAGTGCTGATAAAGCTTCCGCTAAGAAATCTGGCGGAACAATGATTGACAAACGAGATTTGTAATGCAACAGACGCGAGTATAGGGCTTTTAGTATCTCCGTGTTAGCTGTCGATTTTGCCGAATCAATTTGTCGTTGAATACTGTCAATATTACGCTGGCAACTTTCCAGATTATTTGTTGGAGTCATGACATGATTGGAATCTAAGTGTCTTACATTTCTTGAATTATCCTCTTGCACTACAGATTTTAATTTGAGCACTTTTGCTCTATGCGTCGTGAGCCCAACATTGACCACATGACGCAAGGCAAGCTCATAGGAGATTTCCTCATCTGATAAATGAGTGAAATCCATGCTGAACTTAAAATAATTATGCTTATCTATAATAAAATTAAATTAAAATGTGGCAGTTGGAAAAAAAATTAAAAAAACAAATCCACAAAATCACAAAACTAAGCATAAATCACCAAAACAACAAATATTATATAAATAACGTATACGGTAGTATAAACTAATGGGTTTTTGTGTTGGGCGCCAATGAAACAAGTTGAGCACCACTGACTTTCAGTGTGTGCTGCTCGGCTAACTTTTACCCAAAACACAAACACGCAAAACCCAAATCTGTAGCAATTATAATTATTTACTTACACACGACATTTTAAAAACTTAAGCTAGCTTACATAATAACTACTCACGGGCCCGTTTTCCTACTCTAACATCAAACGCACAACAATCATATCACAGCTGCTTGGACGGCACAGGTGTATCACAGCTTTAATTTTCGTATTGCAGTCGTATCCGGTGAACTGGCAACCCTGCCAGGCTTCACTGCTTCGACGGGCGTACCGCAGCTGCCCGGAGCACTTCCGACGACTTCCGGCTCGATCCGGCGGGCTCTCTCTACGTCCGCAGCTTACTTACGCAAAAACGGGACTCGCAAAACCAAGATGGCGAAAATCGAGTCCCGAAAAGCGTATTTCTCAGCTCCCAAAAATGACCTATTCATTAATTATCATGGCTTAGCATTTGAATTTTCCGGCACAATGTTTTTGCTACTCACCCGCGTGGAGTCGTTTTCGTTATCCAACTTCAAATTTCTACCGTCGGATAAATGGACACAAGGGCAGCGGCTTATGGTCTGTAAAATTGAGACTCTTCAAACACCATTTGCGGAGGGGATTTTTAGTTTGTTTCACTCACCCTTCTACCTAGTTTACGCTGCTTACGATTGTTCTTTCGTGTTCAATTTCTTTCTCCACCTTCTCAACGCTAACTTCAACCTACGAAGAGAGGTGAGTTTGAGAATAAGAATTAAAATGAACTATTGCTGCTTTACCGTTGTTTCCGCTGGGATTGTCACCTGTAGGAGCTGGCTCGGTCGGTTGTTGCCTCGTCTCACTCAATCCGTCGCCTGCTGAGCTGAGGGAATTCCAATTTGTTTATCCGATCCACTGAAAGTGGTTCTATTGGCTCACCTTTTCATCAAGTAGCTCCGGAATATCCTCCTTATTCGATGACTAAAGCTCTGGGACATCAAACGAATGCGGGCACTGTTGATTTAATGCGCGATGGCGAATCTTACCGCCTAAACGTTTTCTTGCGTTGATTGTTTTTGTACGTTGATGTTGTTTTGTTGATCTTTGTTTGTGTTGTTTTTTTCCACGTGCGCGTTTGACAGCTACACTCTTAATACTAAACACTCATTCATTGGTATATTTTCACTCAATCAATACACGCTCAGAACAAAATAGCTAGACTAACTTAATTATAATGCTACAATCTGTATGAATCTGTTTTAGATAATCGACTAAATCAAACCGAAAAAAAAATTCAGAAACTATCCACTTGTACAGAAAATTTACTTTTTTTTTTATTACCTTTAAATTGCCCGCCACACTCCCCCTCACCAAAAAACTCAATTGAGTCCCCTGGTAATGGACGCTACTGTTCCCAGCATGTCGACAGCATACAAATAACAAAACGCGAACAAGACTCTACTCATGCTGGGAACCAATTTTTTTTAAGCTATATGCGAAGGAATGGACGAGAAAAAATATCTAAATTTACGTTAATGTGTGAATCCCAGTGGAAATATATCCTTTTAAGAGATCCACAGAATACGACAAAAATTTACAAAATTAAAACTAGGTTAAAAGATATGAAGAAAAAATTTAAACTAAGGCTGTCTTAAAACTAAATTTAAAAAAAAACTGAACTAAATTAAATAAACTATTATATAACTATTATATTTGGTAGGCCCAATGAAGGAGATTCTTCGTTGACCTAGAGTAGTCGATGGTCTACTACGCTGAAGATGACTTGATTGTCGGGTATTATGGGTTCGGACTCCCATGGTAAAGCTCATATTTCTATTGGTTGGAGAATGAAGATTATCAAACACAAATAAGATGGTTTGTAAGTCACACATTTCTGTAAGGGGCAAAATATTTTGGGATCATTCAGAATAAAGCTGGAAAGTTGGAAACAGTAATGGAAGATTAAATATTGTTTTCAGGCAACGGTTCTGCAGTGTTTGTAGGCGTGTTAGTAGGGATACCGATGCTCTTCCCCAAAGAATGATTAAATAATTTAGAATAGAATTAACAAATGCGTAATAGATTTTTAGTAAGCCATGACGCGGCACAAATTGCTTTATACGCCAAAGGATTCCACACAGTGATGAGACCTTGCTTTCCAATTGCATTATATGATACTTCCATGATAAGGTGTCATCTAACAGTAGCCCAAGGTATTTGAAGTTCATAACTTTCTCAATCACGTTATCATTGACTATAGGATCTTCATGACTGAGAACTATTTTTCTTGCTGAATGAAACACCATATATTTTGTTTTCGGAAAATTTAGAGTAAGAAGATTTGCATTAAAATATCTCAAAAGAACTGTAAGATCTTCTTCAATTTGCTTAACAATAAGCCTAGGACATTTCCCTGGATAAAAAAGGGCCGTATCGTCTGTAAACAGTCTTGGGATGCCATGTAAGGAAATGTTCTGAATATCATCATTGACATAAAGCAGAAATAGCAGCGGTCCAATATTACTCCCTTGAGGGACTCCAATGCTCATGTTTTGTAAATAACTGTTGGTATTATTTAGTGATACATATTGTTTTCGACCTGACAGATAACTGCGAATAACATCGTTCGCAATTCCCCGAATCCCATAAGAATATAGTTTTTTTTAACAGTATATCGTGATTCAAGTTGTCAAAAGCCTTTTTCAGGTCTAAAAACAAAGCCCCGACTATGTTTTTTGAATCGATGTTTTCGATTATTGAGGTGCTAGAACCAGCTCGAAATCCATACTGTAGATTATAAAGGATATTATTTTCTTCCAAGAATTTATTCATCCTATTAATCAACATTTTTTCAAATACTTTGCTGAAAATACTTAAAGTAGAAATCGGACGGTAGTTGTTAACATCAAGACGGTCTCCTGACTTGAAAATTGGTACGACTCTTGCTATTTTGAGAAAATCAGGATACTGTCCTGTTTCTACGGTTTTGTTAAAGCATTGACAAAGAATTCGAGAGAAATCATCGCAATTTCCCTTTAATAAGTAAGTAGGGATCTGATCGTGGCCACAGCATTTTTTGTTTTTAAGAGAATTTATAATTAAAACCACTTCGTTTTTTGTTCCCGGATATAGGAAAATGGAGTTAGAGACACGATTAGTAAAGGATAACGGGTCAGATTGAGGATCGTTATGAATAGTTGTTGCTAGATCTTTACCAATTTTTGTGAAGTGATTATTAAAAGCTTCGCATACTTCGGGGTTTGTCTCGAGAAGTATATTATTAACTTTAAGTTTCATTCCATTATTAGGATTATCTTTTCCTAAAATTGAGTTAATGCCTTTCCACACTTTGGAGCTTGTTGTGTTGCTGAGCAAATTTTCATAGTAGGAAGCTTTACATTTCTTCTTACATTGTTCTACCTTCTTAGAGATATGTTTTAACATATCTTGTAAGTGTGAATCTTGGGGATTCCGTTTTAAACGTTTTATATAATTATTTTTTATTTTGATTAATGTACATAGATCAAAAGACATCCATGGGCAAGGCTTCCCTTTCAATTTCATTTCTCGTGTTATTTGTTTGGTACATTCCGATACTAGTCTATCGTAAACGGTACACATTTCTTTCAAACAATTCTCAGGATTTTCGATAATTTGTACACTTTTAAGGTAATCAGAGAATAAACTGTTTAATCTTGCACGATCAATGATATTTTTATACAGAACAGTTTTACATTTATTGGAGGACAATCTTAGAGTCGTAATAACTTGAGAGTGGTCACTAATATTATTGCCGATTGTGTCGTTTCTAACGAGAGCTAAATCACTGTGCTTGCAAGTAACGTGATCAAGAACATTTTTACTCCTGGGTCTTGTGAACAGTGTGTTCGAACATACAAAACAGTAGGATTCTAAAAGTGATATGTATTTTTGTACGTTACTATTGCTAGTCATGTTAACAGGTATGTTGATATCACCAACCAAGAAACAAGAGTGATTCTGGGGAACCGAAGACAACATATTTTCAAGAATTGGAAAAAAAATTATAACAGGAAACGATGGAGGTTTGTATACACCATACACATCGAAAATTTGGTCTTTTATTTTAATTTCAATACCAATGCTGTGGAAACCTTCGAGACATAAATTTTTTGTAACTCTACAGTTTAAATTTTGTTTAACGTACACTGCAAGGCCTCCGTACGACTGCTCTCTACATGAAAAATATGAGTTATAACAATCACATCAACACACGCATTTATAGATTCAACAGTTTGCAAAATGCAGTCGAATTTTTCAAAGTTATTCATGCTACAAATGTTCCACTTAAAGATACACAAATTATTTTGATGATTGATTTGAACTGAAGAATTGAAATCGTCTACAGTTACATGATATTTATTAATAACTTGATCCATTTTGGATGAATTACAAATATGTTAAGAGAAAAACTAGAAAATTTTAATTTAAAATAATAAACAAATGTGTGTAGATTATGATCTTTTACGTTTAGGGGATGGTGTCAAATGGCTGGATAGTGAAATATTGACATCAGAGTTAGCCAGATATTTGCTCTTCACCCGAGCCAGATCATTTCTATCTTCAACTATTTCAGGTTTAGAGTTAGCATCTTTCTTTACAAGTATTGCTCCTCTCCTACCTGGCCAAACGTATTGCAAACCTAAAATTTGTTGAGACTCGCAAAGATCGTTCAAGAGCTCCGTAGAAAATGGAGTTAATTCGTCTCGAAGGGTAACGTTGAAACTTTTACCATCAATTGAAAAGTTCGGGTCTACTGTGGAAGAACTTAGTTTACCAAAAGTTTTTTTTTTTTTTATGAAACAGAGCTTCTTTAACTGAAATATCCTTGAAAACTATTTTGATAGGTGCTAAACGATCAACAGTTTTTTTTCGAAGAGTACAATCTGGTAACGTTTTCAAGTTGATCCGGTTTAATATCAAACCCAAATGTACGACAAGTTTTGCAAACTAGTTCAACAGTATCTTCGTTGTTGGTAGATGGAATCCCAAAAAACATAGCATTTTTAGATATTGAGTCATTATTGGTTTTATTTAAGTTAACTTCCAACTTATGCACTTTGTTCGTCAGTAATGCCTGAGAGCTTTTCAAATCGGAAACTTCGCTCGCAAGTTGAGAATTAAAAACCAACAGTAAATTTAAAAAAAATATTTTTAGTACCTACAATCTTTTCTTCAAAAGATAGCCTTATTTATGACCTTTAATTTGATGTATAACACTTTTCACACACATTCAATTGCAAATAACTCATCACAGTCAACTCGTATCGCGTCACAATCTTCTACAAACTTGTTTGTCATTGTTTGAACTACAATTCCTGAAATTCTGAGCTTTCTAGCATACTGGGAACATATTTCAGAACACAAAGAGTGAAAGTATGTCGATTTTTCATACATTTTGCCGAAAATCTCCATACAAAGTCCTTTGCGCCAGCTCGTGCTTCTACCAAATGACCTGAAACTTTCAGAAAGTCATTTTTTCACCTAAATGCACCAATTCGGGATGCCGCGTTGAAAAAAATGTTGTAAAAATCATCCCACACAAATTTGGGCCATTCTAATATGTGTAATAGAGTGAGGTCATTCAATCCAATATTTTATTGCAGCAATGATTAACGATGCACTAATGAATTTAATTTCTCCGAGTACTTCTAAGATGAACAAAGGTGTGTTTTTAAATATATTTTTTTTTAAAGATCTGAAAGACAGCCGTAAAAGACAAATGACAAATTTTCATTTTTATAAAAAACCATCCGTTTCCTAGAATGCTTTCGTGGTTGAAAGGTAATAAATAAGGAATTCCAGCTCTAAATTGCTTAGTGAAACGTTTATAACGATTCATTAAATTCGTGGAAAACGAAACGAAACGAAATCTTACGAATTAAGATGTCAGGAAGTCATATTAAATTCTAGTTTATACAACCAGCCTTTGAAGTGTTATATAAAATAGAAAGCCCAAAATAGATCGTTTAGTTAGATTTCCAACACTGGATACTAGCCGCCACAAATTGGTCCCCCGTGTCCTTTTAACGTTTAACCAACCCACGACGCAACGGCAACGGTAACATTGGTTCTTCCCATTAAGTGGAGTGCCCATTTTACAAGTGATACACCGATTACATTGTGTGAAACATCGACCGCATCAGGTGTCGGTCCTCGTTGTTGGTCGGATGTGGGTGGAATGTTCGGTGGGCGTATGATAGGAGGACATCGGATGCACTCCGTTAAATTCCCGGATTAAAGAGCTGCGGAATGGAGCCGGAACAATTGAGACAACTCTTCCTCCATCAGCTAGCAAACTGGTAGGAATGGATCCACCCGCGATAATCGCGGACCCGCGCTCTTAATGCCGGCGGAGATGCTTTTAGTAACGCTTGGTTAAGCCGTTAAATTATTGCTGCCTGTAGTATCCGGAAATTGCTTCTGGGATTGCGCAACGAACGGGAGATTCACACACTGCCGAGGAAGGCCGTTGGGGAAATAAATTGTTGATAAATGTTCTGTATGCGTTATCAGGTATTTACGACGGTTTAAATTGCATTTTTAATTTGGATAACTTTGAATGGTTTAGGATAATTAACTGCTTTTTTGTTGCCAGTTAGCTGCAGCTAGATTCAGGAAATTTTATTTTCATCTATAAGGAAATAAAATATAGCTTTAAGTTTACAAGCGACTTAAAATAATGAATTGTTTTCGAATATTAAAATTATACATCGTATTAATTACCTTCATGTCCAATTATTTCAATTTTATCCTTCGTTTCCGTCATATCCTATTTGATTTCAATATATTGTAGGAAAGAATTGATATATATTTTCTATAACATTATTTGGAGTAAAATGTGGGTTAAAATGCTACCGACAGACAAGGCGATTATTTTTCGCATGTTTTTCAACATCAATTTTTATCATATCTATTCCCTGAAATTTCAATTTACACAGTTGGATTTATTTCATCACAAAGGGTGCTTAAAATCTTGGCGCACGGCACCCTCCTAAATAAATGCACTTCAATCAATCATTCCCGACCCATCTCTGGATCACAGTTTAAAAATATTATTTGGAGCTTTAAATTCATACGACTAACGTCGACTTCCATAAGTGAATTCACTTATTCATTTTTGGGTAAATTCCATGAAAAGCTTCACAACTAACAGCGATATCGTAGGCAATGGCTTTGAAATCTGTGAATATTTCCAAAATTCTGTGTTCTGTGACACAGAATCTGTGATGGAAATTTGCATAAAATTCTGTGAAATTACAGATTTTTCTGTAATTTCGGCAACCTTGGGAGGGAGAGTTTAGAGGTTTAAACACAAAAACACTACCTCGTCTTAAAATCAGTTTTTATGAGAAGTATTACGTACACTAATTAAGATCAGAATTTGAAACCAAACATCATAACTTCATAACATTCATTAATATAATTCATCGAATACTAATTTTACATTTCAACAAATATCTAAGCAAGCGAACTTGAATCGTCCTAAAACATCCATTATGCGCTTGGAAAATTTAATTTTGTGTACCGGGAGCTGCACAGAGTCCATTTCCCTATATGTATCAACAATCATTGAAATTCATTCGCTATATTCCAGCGAATTGTGGTATTGTGGTAAATTTATCGGGCATTAAAAATAGTTGTGGATTATCTCAAGCTAAGTTTCCGGGTAATATTAAAGTAAAATGGCATAGCACTGAAATATTTTTCCACCGTCTTGCACCTTAACAAATTTCTGCTTTATATTAATTTTCCCAGAAAACAAGTATGATTCAAATTTTTTGAAAATTCAAGTTAGCTTTAAGTGCTCTTGATGACTATAATCAAATTAACTTGAAAATGTAATGTGTTAAAGTATGGAATGATTTTACGCATAAGGACAGGTTCGTTTCTCATGTCTTGTTTTTTTTTGAAAACTGAATTGCTAAATAGCATCAGATTGTAACTCAGCTCCGAGATGGGGTCAACTAACTCAGAAGCATTCTATTCTAATAATATCTGTTCCACAGCTCAAGCACGTAATTAGCAATAATGGGAAACCCACCGGCAGCCTGCAAAACAGGAACTCTGAAAGATCAAATGACCACGACTTGCTCGGAAGCTCTGTACTTGACTTAACCAGCGAGTAGATTCAAATCATTTAGTAGTAAGCAAAGACAAACATTCTCAGAACAAGTGTCATTAGTCAGCTGACCGATTCACCGAATTAGTATACTTACTTTTGTAAACTAAGTGACGGTTCTTATGCCGTAAAATCTTAAGTGCCCAAACCAGTTTACGCGCGAAGTTTGCCGCGCTAAAGTCCGTTTCGATGTGGATGATGATAACTCCATTAGTTTGTAAGTTGACTGAATTACGGTTCGGGTGGGTGAAATAAACAAAAGTCTAGAGTTCTTCTTACGTAATGTCCATCAGCGCCAAATGAGACTGACGACTAGCCGGACCCATTGATCCGAGTGGATTTAAGTTTTCCTCGTTGTTTCTCCCTTTTTTCTTCCTCTTCCAGCGAGAGTGACCAGTAGCCGCAGTTAATCCGAAGGTGTTTATAATACTTTGAATCGATTATTTCCATGCGGTTGGCTTGGCTGCTGCACGAATGATCGGTCGTGCGTGCGTGAGTGAACGAGTTGATTGGTTGAGCCGCAGGCACGCTAAGAGACATGTCGATAACTGAATCAAATCGCCCAGCTGTCAATCGGAATGGCGCCCTCATTGATTAGCATAACCAATTAGGTGGATGAATTTTTGAAGTAGATTAGCCGGATAGGCTAATTAGCTTTGACATGTGATGAACAAATTGACTGGAAGTTTGAAAGTTTAACATTGAGTTTAGTCCAAAAAATGTGGATTTTGTGTATTTGATTTATATATTTTTATGATTTATTGATAATTACATTTTCAATAATTTTTGCCACTTTCATATTGTCATTAATTTATATATCATTTTCTATATTTTTGTTATTTTTGTATTTTTTGTGTTCTTTGTCATTTTTGTAATTTTGTCATGTTCGGTAGTTTTGTCAGCTTCGTCATTCTTTGTAATTTTTACAATTTTTGTAATAATTGTAATTTATGTAATAATTGTAATTTTTGTTCACTCTTTTATGTTGTACGTCCGAACTGAACACTGGTTGTAGACGAAGTGAACTTAGAGAACGGACCGGATGTAGAACTGACCAGTCAGTGATGCCATCATGGAGAAAAGTTAACTGTATGCTACGTTGTTAGGGTCACTATATTATGTAATGAATATAAATCTTAACATACTCCCCCCGCCGACAAAGCTATTTGATAGGTAGTGGACACAGTTTTCCAACGGATCTTTTGATGTCTCCCTTAGTTGTTTTTAAAGTGACAACTCTTACACGGCCGTCTGGTCCAGGATGTACGGCTGTAACTCTACCAGTAATCCAGACGCATGGAGGAAGATTGTCTTCTTTTACCAAGCATAACTTTCCAATAAGAAGATCGGGCTTGACTTTAGACAATTTTCTCGTACGTTGCTGCAGATTATTTAAATACTCTCTTTGCCACCTTTTCCAAAATAGATGTACATTTCTCTGAACTTGCTCTAAACGATAAAAGGTTTTCTGTGAGCTAGAAATGTCAACACCATCAGGTAGTGCTGTTAGCGGTTCACCTATTAGGAAGTGACCCGGGGTCAACGGAATTGGATCATCAGAATTAGTGGACATAGGAGATATGGGCCGAGAGTTCAGACACCCTTCGATTTGCTTGAATAACGTTAATAGTTCTTCATATGTGGGTACATTAGACCCAAGTATTCTGCGCATATGCGATTTGACACTTTTGATGCCCGCCTCCCATATTCCTCCAAATGAAGGTGATCTTGGTGGGATAAATTTCCAATCGATGCCTTCCATGGTACAGAACTTTTGGACACCGGGTTCCACTTTAGATTTGAATTCGTCGGTTAGTCGTTTCAATTCATTTTTCGACCCCGTAAAGTTGGTAGCGTTGTCGCAGTATATAACACTACTCCTACCTCTTACTCCCGAAAACCTTCGCAAGGTTGCAATGAAAGCGGCGCTGGTCAAACTGCTCACCAACTCAAGGTGGACTGCACGCGTGCGTAGACAAATGAATAAGGCTACGTACACCTTCAACGTCTTTTGAGTCCGAACGAAGTTTTCTTTTACTGTAAATGGTCCTCCGAAATCTACACCACATTCTTTAAATGGTCTCCCAGGGTTCAGGCGTACTTCTGGAAGATCTCCCATAATCTGTGAACTTGGTTCTGGATTTTGACGAAAACAAGTAACACATTGGCGAACGGTTTTTCGAATAAGGCTTCTCCCTTTAGGGATCCAGTACTTCAATCTTATCGAATAAAGTAGTGATTGCATGCCAACATGTAGATTAATGGTATGGTAATGGCGAATTATTGTGAGAGTTAAATTAGACTTGGGAGACAAGATAATCGGATGCTGCTGGTCGTACGATACTCCGGCTGCTTGAATGCGCCCCCTTACGCGCATCAATCCGTCGCTGTCGACGAAGGGATTTAGTGTTAGCAGTGTGCTGCTGCTCGGAATAAGTTTGTTTGTGGTAAGACATGACATTTCCTTTTCATAGTATCTCCATTGAGTCCACACAATGATCTTCTTGTGAGCTACTCGTATCTGAAAATTAAAGAAAATTGTGATACCTAATTTGAATCTTTTTCTCACTTTACCAACCTCTTTGAGAGTTATTTCACCCTTTAAGCGATCATCTTCTTTTAATTTACAATTATTAATGAATCTTAAGCAGTATGCGGCTACTTTTTGAAGTTTCCTAAGGCTGGAAATTTTTTCAATTTCTTCAAAACATGGTACCGTTTCTCCTGTAACCTCTTCTTGAGTTGTTACCATACTACAAACCGCTGTATTGCATTCCAGTGGCCAATGTTGATTATGCTCCATTAGAAAAGTAGGACCGTTCCACCAGTTAGTGCAAGCGAGAAGTTTTCGTGCAGATGTTCCCCTCGATATTAAATCCGCCGGATTATCTTTGGAACGCACGTGATGCCAGGAAGTTATTGAGGTTTTTTCATTTATAGCCTTAACACGATTACTTATGAACGCAGGTCTTGATCTGTTCGGATTACGTATCCACTCTAGCGTTACCATAGAATCTGTCCAGTAATGGATTCCATTGATGAGAATTGACAACGAGTCCATTACTTCTGTTGTTAGATCAACCAACAAGGAAGCTGCTCTCAGTTCCATCCGTGGTATGGTAACGTCTTCTAAATTGCCATTTTCGCTGGTGGGTGTAACACGAGATTTCGCACATAGCAAGCTTACCTTCACACTATCGTCTTCACTCACAGTGCGGATGTAGATTGCTGCCCCATAAGCTCGTTTAGCAGCGTCTGAAAATCCGTGAATTTCTACTATTTTAGCTTTGGATCTTACGTGTCTTGGAAATTCGATTCGTTCTATCTCCTTCAGTTGATAACAAAACCGTCTCCATTCACTGATGATATTTGTAGGTAGTTCTTCATCCCATTTGACCTTTATTGACCATATATCTTGCATAATTATCTTCCCCAGGACCACGATCGGACTAACAATGCCAAGAGGATCAAAGATCTTTTGAACTTCCGAGAGGATGTTGCGTTTGGTGGTGCCAGCTTGCTCATCGATATCTTTTGCATACCCAAGAGAATCGCTGGTCGTGTTCCAGAGAATGCCCAGAATTTTGGAAATTTCATCCCCATCACATTTTACAGTGATAGAATTTTCATTGGATTTTCACTTGTGTAGCTCGAATCCTGCACTGGTAAAGATAGTTACCAGCTCCTGTTTTATCCTCATTAATTCGATGTTATCCTCATGACCCGTTACTACGTCATCCATGTAAAAATCATTCAAGATAATTTTGCATGCCTCTGGGTACACCTGCTGAAATTCTTTGCCCAACTGGTGCAGGCACCGAGCCGCAAGGTATGGAGCTGAACAAGTTCCATACGTAACTGTGTTAAGTCGATATGTGTGGACTGCTTGCTGAGTAGAGAAACGCCATAATATCAACTGCAAGTTTCTATCATCTTTGTGAACCATTATTTGACGAAACATTTTCTGGATATCGCCAGTCAGTACAAATTTATGGCACCGAAACCTGAGTAGGATATTGAAAATATCTTGCTGTATCGTGGGTCCAGTTAGAAGGACATCGTTGAGAGATAGTCCGCTAGATGTTGCGGCTGAACCATTGAACACTGTTCTCAATTTGGTTGACGTGCTGTCAGGTCTCAAGACTGGGTGATGAGGGAAATAGAAATGGGGTTGATCGATTATCAGATCCATGTCTGAAACCTTTTCCATGTGACCCATTTCAAGGTAATTTAACATAAACTCATTATATTGTTTGTGTAACTCTGAGTCTTTGTCAAAGCGTGTTTCTAGTTTTAAGAGTCTGTTCAACGCGAGATTCTTGGACTCTCCTAATAGTTTGTAATTTTCTTTTAGTGGCAGTCTAACGATAAACCTACCGGAAGGATCTCTAGTTGTTGTTTCCTGAAACAACAGCTCCGATTGATTTTCTTCTTCCGTCCACGGTCGAACTAAACAGTTGTACGTATTATCATTAATTATTTGACTAATTAATTGATTCTCATTCATTTTGGTTACAGATCCACCCACTATCCATCCGAGATGGGTGTTTTGTAGGTGTGGTAAATGGGGACTGATTTCAAGATTTCCATCTTTTAAAATTTCCATTACTACAGTAATTCCCAACAGCATGTCAACTGGTCTAGAAAGATAAAACTCAGGATCTGCTAGTGTTAAGTCTGGCATCGCCCAACTATCAATTTCAATGTCGTTACTGGGCACAGGATCTGTTATAAAATCTGTAACTAGCATCTTGACGGTTCTTTGAAAAACAGACATTCTGGCCCTCAACTGTACCATGACTTTCTCTTGAATCGACTTAGTTGAATTTCCAAAACCTCGGACGTTGATATTAGTAGGCTCAGTGGATAGACCAGCGCGCTTAATGAAAGACTGTGTTACAAAATTAGATTGGGATCCAGAGTCTAGCAACACTCGGCATGCCAATAATTTTCCTTTAGATGGTACTAGAATCGAGGCAGTGGGTAGCACGCACAGTGCTGAGTCAGAACACATGTTTCCATTTTCTAAAATATATATAATTTTATTCAAACAATTAACCAATGAATTAATTATGTAGTCATGTTATGGTAATTTACTCACGCTTAGTCTTAAGATTTTCATTCAAGGTGCGGTTGTTATCCCGGTGCAATGATGTGTGGTGTCTGCCTTTGCACTTTCGGCATAGTCCTCCTCGACATGATTCGGCTGTATGATTGGATGCAAGGCAATTGAAGCATAAACCAAACCGCTTGACCAATCGAAACTTTTCATCGACAGATTTCATCCTGTAACCGTCACAAACGCCCAAGAAGTGGTTGCCTTTACAAGCAGCACATTTGTTCTGATTTGATTTCACCACAAACGCTCTTGTTTCAGTTTTCACACGTTTAGGTGGACCGCTTTGATGATCAACTGTTGCCTTGCGTTTTATTGGCATCGCATCAATAACTTGACAACGATCCAGAACAAAACCTTCAAGCTGCTCGTATGTTGGTGGAGAAATTCCGGAGGCCGCTGTTTCCCATTGACGCCTAGTTGCAGGATCCAATTTATTTGATATCAGATGTATCAGCATCGCATCCCACGTCTGTACCGGTTGGGCTAAGCTTTCCAGACAGCGAAGATGTTTTCTTGCTGCGTCAAAGAGCTCTCGCAGGCCAGCGGCTGATTCTGATTCCATAGACTTTAGTTCGAATAGTTGGCGAATATGCTGTTGAACCAATTGCTTTGGGTTATTGAATCTTCTATAAAGAAGGTCGTAGGCTATTTTATAATTTCCTTCGGTAGTTGGAAGTGAATCAACTATTGCCAACGCTGACCCTCTAAGGGAAACCTTTAAATATTCAAATTTTTGAATAATGGGTAACGGTCGATTGTGAATAAGTGAGACTCGGTAGGCTGTGACCGTCGATGACGGGCGAGTTTTACTTTTGAAGGATATTTTTCAAGACCTTTCAAATTCGAATTCAAATATTTAACGAAGATTTATCATGAAGATCTATTGGATATTGTGAGGACGTAGAAGAGAATTTCCCAGGAGAAAAGGTGCTTCCTATTGACTGAGTTTTGCGCGGTTGGAATGTGAAATTTAGAAGCAAGTGAAGAACAATGTGGGTGAAAAAGTACGGATCCGAGATTTTGCATACAAGTATAATTGATAGCAAATACGAAGATCTCAAAAGAATGTGGCATGATGAAGATAAACAAAAACCCAAGCTAAGTATTATTTTGATTTATATTTTATCAAATCATTGTAACATTATTTTTACGGTAGAACCAATTGGCAAGTTTTTTCATCAACTGTTTATGTTATTTACGATTGAACCATATACGCATGTGGGTTGAAATACGACAAAAATCCACATTATTCTTCCAATAGTTTAAACGAGAATTTCAATTTAAGTATCGGACTACCGATTGACGGAATTTGAGTTAATGATATTATGTTTTTTTTAAATGTTATTCGGGAATCCTTTTGATTAAGTCAGATTTGTTTCGCTCATTAATAGAACGAATTTGTTTTGGATGTTTTGGGAGCTGAGATAAAATCCAAATTAATTCTATGATTGTTCTAATAACTTCAATATTTTAACCCATAAGTGAAATATTATTGAATGGGCCCTTATGTCGGTCGTTTTAACATCTATAAATCGGTAGTCGGTAATCGAGTAGTTTCGGTAGTCGGACACACCCTTTGGTCATAATATCGTTCGATTAACGAGCGAGTATATAGTTCAAAGAATCGGTGGGTGATTATTGAACTGTCAAAAAGAAATCGATGTTAAGTGTTACAGAAACAAGAAGATATTTTTTTCCCAATTTCAAGAACTCATACCAAATTGCATTGAATATCCAACATTCAAAAATTATGAAAACTCCTTCATTTTATGTAAAACAGTTTGAATTTACTTTAAATTTCACATCGCTTTAAATCTTTTTAAGAATTATTTTCATAATAAATTAATAATTAAAAACACACAGTGTGACAAATTCACTAAAGTTGTTTTATGCATGTTTAGTTAGACGTTTTCAAGGTTTTAGTTTTTTTCAATAGGGATAGAGAAAGTTTGAACAAATAACTATTTTCTTTTGGATCTGGGTGTTTAAAGTAGAATGTTTTACCTTTAAGGACTACTTCAAGCTAGAGGTTTTCAAAAAAAGTAATACCAGTAGAGTAATGAACTACATATAAATATTTGGCATGTGTGGAGTAGCAAGTTTCCAGATTGTGTTTTGAATCTATTCTAAAATAAAGTAGGGTGGTCGCAGAAACAGTCATTAAAAGTTAATATATATGCACAACTAGAAAATAAACATGAGGCGAAGTTAGGTCATACAGTAATGAAGTTGAGAAACATTAAATTTTCAAAATATTTCAATTTAGGTTTGATACACAAAAAAAGAAATTAGAAAGCTGTGTGATAGTAAACTTTTTAGTATCCGCCAATTTCCAAACAATAATATACAACAGCTTCAGTCAACTATCTAAAACCTTAGGAAAAAAAAATGTAGCATCTGGTGTCTATAATATTATTTAAGAGTATCACTCGAAAATTTTAGGAGATAGAAAGATTGAAAAAAGTCAGATCCATACACTTGTCAAAAGTGTTTCCAGATCTTATCCTTTTTCCCACATTCCCAAACGATTTTTTTTTGCTAGGATGCAGAGGTGACCTCGGTCCTAAAGCGCAAATTTATGCCTTTCATCCCTTTCTCTGTTTTCCGCACTATCTATTGACTACTAGGACGTGGCCGGCGCCGTTATTGATGGTCAAAGAGAGAGCATCAGTTTTGTGCATTGAGAATGAGCTTCTAATCCCAAGAACCATTCTTTTGACCCTTGTTCAAAATTGGTGGCCTCGGTCAATCACGGAGTAGCAACCATTGGCGATGTGGAACTTGTTCTACTGAGCCACGCCTGCGATCGTGGAATTCGAAATGCATTCGTTTCAAAACACTGACAAACATATAATCATTTGTTTTTTACTTCAATGCCTCAAAAAATAATCAACAAAATTATTGAAAGATTATTTTTAATTTGAAAACTGTTGATATAGCATTTCGGGTTCAATGATTAAGGTGGATGTGAGTAGTCAATCAAGCTAAGCTAAGCTAAGCTAATGGGTAACGGTCGATTGTGAATAAGTGAATTGAACTTATCAATCCATTCTAACCATTGATCATTCGCTCCAGTAAAGATTGGCAAATCAATTGTAGGCAACCTTACTGAATCTCGTTG
>NW_026598181.1:0-7287 GCF_029784155.1 Uranotaenia lowii | reverse complement strand
TAAAATGACAAAAATGACAAAAATGACAAAAATGACAAAAATGACAAAAATGACAAAAATGACAAAAATGACAAAAATGACAAAAATGACAAAAATGACAAAAATGACAAAAATGACAAAAATGACAAAAATGACAAAAATGACAAAAATGACAAAAATGACAAAAATGACAAAAATGACAAAAATGACAAAAATGACAAAAATGACAAAAATGATAAAAATGACAAAAATGACAAAAATGACAAAAATGACAAAAATGACAAAAATGACAAAAATGACAAAAATGACAAAAATGACAAAAATGACAAAAATGACAAAAATGACAAAAATGACAAAAATGACAAAAATGACAAAAATGACAAAAATGACAAAAATGACAAAAATGACAAAAATGACAAAAATGACAAAAATGACAAAAATGACAAAAATGACAAAAATGACAAAAATGACAAAAATGACAAAAATGACAAAAATGACAAAAATGACAAAAATGACAAAAATGACAAAAATGACAAAAATGACAAAAATGACAAAAATGACCAAAATGACAAAAATGACAAAATGACAAAAATGACAAAAATGACAAAAATGACAAAAATGACAAAAATGACAAAAATGACAAAAATGACAAAAATGACAAAAATGACAAAAATGACAAAAATGACAAAAATGACAAAAATGACAAAAATGACAAAAATGACAAAAATGACAAAAATGACAAAAATGACAAAAATGACAAAAATGACAAAAATGACAAAAATGACAAAAATGACAAAAATGACAAAAATGACAAAAATGACAAAAATGACAAAAATGACAAAAATGACAAAAATGACAAAAATGACAAAAATGACAAAAATGACAAAAATGACAAAAATGACAAAAATGACAAAAATGACAAAAATGACAAAAATGACAAAAATGACAAAAATGACAAAAATGACAAAAATGACAAAAATGACAAAAATGACAAAAATGACAAAAATGACAAAAATGACAAAAATGACAAAAATGACAAAAATGACAAAAATGACAAAAATGACAAAAATGACAAAAATGACAAAATGACAAAAATGACAAAAATGACAAAAATGACAAAAATGACAAAAATGACAAAAATGACAAAAAATGACAAAAATGACAAAAATGACAAAAATGACAAAAATGACAAAAATGACAAAAATGACAAAAATGACAAAAATGACAAAAATGACAAAAATGACAAAATGACAAAAATGACAAAATGACAAAAATGACAAAAATGACAAAAATGACAAAAATGACAAAAATGACAAAAATGACAAAAATGACAAAAATGACAAAAATGACAAAAATGACAAAAATGACAAAAATGACAAAAATGACAAAAATGACAAAAATGACAAAAATGACAAAAATGACAAAAATGACAAAAATGACAAAAATGACAAAAATGACAAAAATGACAAAAATGACAAAAATGACAAAAATGACAAAAATGACAAAAATGACAAAAATGACAAAAATGACAAAAATGACAAAAATGACAAAAATGACAAAAATGACAAAATGACAAAAATGACAAAAATGACAAAAATGACAAAAATGACAAAAATGACAAAAATGACAAAAATGACAAAATGACAAAAATGACAAAAATGACAAAAATGACAAAAATGACAAAAATGACAAAAATGACAAAAATGACAAAAATGACAAAAATGACAAAAATGACAAAAATGACAAAAATGACAAAAATGACAAAAATGACAAAAATGACAAAAATGACAAAAAATGACAAAAATGACAAAAATGACAAAAATGACAAAAATGACAAAAATGACAAAAATGACAAAAATGACAAAAATGACAAAAATGACAAAAATGACAAAAATGACAAAAATGACAAAAATGACAAAAATGACAAAAATGACAAAAATGACAAAAATGACAAAAATGACAAAAATGACAAAAATGACAAAAATGACAAAAATGACAAAAATGACAAAAATGACAAAAATGACAAAAATGACAAAAATGACAAAAATGACAAAAATGACAAAAATGACAAAAATGACAAAAATGACAAAAATGACAAAAATGACAAAAATGACAAAAATGACAAAAATGACAAAAATGACAAAAATGACAAAAATGACAAAAATGACAAAAATGACAAAAATGACAAAAATGACAAAAATGACAAAAATGACAAAAATGACAAAAATGACAAAAATGACAAAAATGACAAAAATGACAAAAATGACAAAAATGACAAAAATGACAAAAATGACAAAAATGACAAAAATGACAAAAATGACAAAAATGACAAAAATGACAAAAATGACAAAAATGACAAAAATGACAAAAATGACAAAAATGACAAAAATGACAAAAATGACAAAAATGACAAAAATGACAAAAATGACAAAAATGACAAAAATGACAAAAATGACAAAAATGACAAAAATGACAAAAATGACAAAAATGACAAAAATGACAAAAATGACAAAAATGACAAAAATGACAAAAATGACAAAAATGACAAAAATGACAAAAATGACAAAAATGACAAAAATGACAAAAATGACAAAAATGACAAAAATGACAAAAATGACAAAAATGACAAAAATGACAAAAATGACAAAAATGACAAAAATGACAAAAATGACAAAAATGACAAAAATGACAAAAATGACAAAAATGACAAAAATGACAAAAATGACAAAAATGACAAAAATGACAAAAATGACAAAAATGACAAAAATGACAAAAATGACAAAAATGACAAAAATGACAAAAATGACAAAAATGACAAAAATGACAAAAATGACAAAAATGACAAAAATGACAAAAATGACAAAAATGACAAAAATGACAAAAATGACAAAAATGACAAAAATGACAAAAATGACAAAAATGACAAAAATGACAAAAATGACAAAAATGACAAAAATGACAAAAATGACAAAAATGACAAAAATGACAAAAATGACAAAAATGACAAAAATGACAAAAATGACAAAAATGACAAAAATGACAAAAATGACAAAAATGACAAAAATGACAAAAATGACAAAAATGACAAAAATGACAAAAATGACAAAAATGACAAAAATGACAAAAATGACAAAAATGACAAAAATGACAAAAATGACAAAAATGACAAAAATGACAAAAATGACAAAAATGACAAAAATGACAAAAATGACAAAAATGACAAAAATGACAAAAATGACAAAAATGACAAAAATGACAAAAATGACAAAAATGACAAAAATGACAAAAATGACAAAAATGACAAAAATGACAAAAATGACAAAAATGACAAAAATGACAAAAATGACAAAAATGACAAAAATGACAAAAATGACAAAAATGACAAAAATGACAAAAATGACAAAAATGACAAAAATGACAAAAATGACAAAAATGACAAAAATGACAAAAATGACAAAAATGACAAAAATGACAAAAATGACAAAAATGACAAAAATGACAAAAATGACAAAAATGACAAAAATGACAAAAATGACAAAAATGACAAAAATGACAAAAATGACAAAAATGACAAAAATGACAAAAATGACAAAAATGACAAAAATGACAAAAATGACAAAAATGACAAAAATGACAAAAATGACAAAAATGACAAAAATGACAAAAATGACAAAAATGACAAAAATGACAAAAATGACAAAAATGACAAAAATGACAAAAATGACAAAAATGACAAAAATGACAAAAATGACAAAAATGACAAAAATGACAAAAATGACAAAAATGACAAAAATGAGCAAAATGACAAAAATGACAAAAATGACAAAAATGACAAAAATGACAAAAATGACAAAAATGACAAAAATGACAAAAATGACAAAAATGACAAAAATGACAAAAATGACAAAAATGACAAAAATGACAAAAATGACAAAAATGACAAAAATGACAAAAATGACAAAAATGACAAAAATGACAAAAATGACAAAAATGACAAAAATGACAAAAATGACAAAAATGACAAAAATGACAAAAATGACAAAAATAACAAAAATGACAAAAAAGACAAAAATTACAAAAATTACAAAAATTACAAAAATTACAAAAATTACAAAAATTACAAAAATTACAAAAATTACAAAAATTACAAAAATTACAAAAATTACAAAAATTACAAAAATTACAAAAATTACAAAAATTACAAAAATGACAAAAATGACAAAAATTACAAAAATTACAAAAATGACAAAAATGACAAAAATGACAAAAATGACAAAAATGACAAAAATGACAAAAATGACAAAAATGACAAAAATGACAAAACTGACAAAAATGACAAAAATGACAAAAATGACAAAAATGACAAAAATGACAAAAATGACAAAAATGACAAAAATGACAAAAATGACAAAAATGACAAAAATGACAAAAATGACAAAAATGACAAAAATGACAAAAATGACAAAAATGACAAAAATGACAAAAATGACAAAAATGACAAAAATGACAAAAATGACAAAAATGACAAAAATGACAAAAATGACAAAAATGACAAAAATGACAAAAATGACAAAAATGACAAAAATGACAAAAATGACAAAAATGACAAAAATGACAAAAATGACAAAAATGACAAAAATGACAAAAATGACAAAAATGACAAAAATGACAAAAATGACAAAAATGACAAAAATGACAAAAATGACAAAAATGACAAAAATGACAAAAATGACAAAAATGACAAAAATGACAAAAATGACATAAATGACAAAAATGACAAAAATGACAAAAATGACAAAAATGACAAAAATGACAAAAATGACAAAAATGACAAAAATGACAAAAATGACAAAAATGACAAAAATGACAAAAATGACAAAAATGACAAAAATGACAAAAATGACAAAAATGACAAAAATGACAAAAATGACAAAAACGACAAAAATGACAAAAATGACAAAAATGACAAAAATGACAAAAATGACAAAAATGACAAAAATGACAAAAATGACAAAAATGACAAAAATGACAAAAATGACAAAAATGACAAAAATGACAAAAATGACAAAAATGACAAAAATGACAAAAATGACAAAAATGAAAAAAAATGACAAAAATGACAAAAATGACAAAAATGACAAAAATGACAAAAATGACAAAAATGACAAAAATGACAAAAATGACAAAAATGACAAAAATGACAAAAATGACAAAAATGACAAAAATGACAAAAATGACAAAAATGACAAAAATGACAAAAATGACAAAAATGACAAAAATGACAAAAATGACAAAAATGACAAAAATGACAAAAATGACAAAAATGACAAAAATGACAAAAATGACAAAAATGACAAAAATGACAAAAATGACAAAAATGACAAATATGACAAAAATGACAAAAATGACAAAAATGACAAAAATGACAAAAATGACAAAAATGACAAAAATGACAAAAATGACAAAAATGACAAAAATGACAAAAATGACAAAAATGACAAAAATGACAAAAATGACAAAAATGACAAAAATGACAAAAATGACAAAAATGACAAAAATGACAAAAATGACAAAAATGACAAAAATGACAAAAATGACAAAAATGACAAAAATGACAAAAATGACAAAAATGACAAAAATGACAAAAATGACAAAAATGACAAAAATGACAAAAATGACAAAAATGACAAAAATGACAAAAATGACAAAAATGATAAAAATGACAAAAATGACAAAAATGACAAAAATGACAAAAATGACAAAAATGACAAAAATGACAAAAATGACAAAAATGACAAAAATGACAAAAATGACAAAAATGACAAAAATGACAAAAATGACAAAAATGACAAAAATGACAAAAATGACAAAAATGACAAAAATGACAAAAATGACAAAAATGACAAAAATGACAAAAATGACAAAAATGACAAAAATAACAAAAATAACAAAAATGACAAAAATGACAAAAATGACAAAAATGACAAAAATGACAAAAATGACAAAAATGACAAAAATGACAAAAATGACAAAAATGACAAAAATGACAAAAATGACAAAAATGACAAAAATGACAAAAATGACAAAAATGACAAAAATGACAAAAATGACAAAAATGACAAAAATGACAAAAATGACAAAAATGACAAAAATGACAAAAATGACAAAAATGACAAAAATGACAAAAATGACAAAAATGACAAAAATGACAAAAATGACAAAAATGACAAAAATGACAAAAATGACAAAAATGACAAAAATGACAAAAATGAAAAAAAATGACAAAAATGACAAAAATGACAAAAATGACAAAAATGACAAAAATGACAAAAATGACAAAAATGACAAAAATGACAAAAATGACAAAAATGACAAAAATGACAAAAATGACAAAAATGACAAAAATGACAAAAATGACAAAAATGACAAAAATGACAAAAATGACAAAAATGACAAAAATGACAAAAATGACAAAAATGACAAAAATGACAAAAATGACAAAAATGACAAAAATGACAAAAATGACAAAAATGACAAAAATGACAAAAATGACAAAAATGACAAAAATGACAAAAATGACAAAAATGACAAAAATGACAAAAATGACAAAAATGACAAAAATGACAAAAATGACAAAAATGACAAAAATGACAAAAATGACAAAAATGACAAAAATGACAAAAATGACAAAAATGACAAAAATGACAAAAATGACAAAAATGACAAAAATGACAAAAATGACAAAAATGACAAAAATGACAAAAATGACAAAAATGACAAAAATGACAAAAATGACAAAAATGACAAAAATGACAAAAATGACAAAAATGACAAAAATGACAAAAATGACAAAAATGACAAAAATGACAAAAATGACAAAAATGACAAAAATGACAAAAATGACAAAAATGACAAAAATGACAAAAATGACAAAAATGACAAAAATGACAAAAATGACAAAAATGACAAAAATGACAAAAATGACAAAAATGACAAAAATGACAAAAATGACAAAAATGACAAAAATGACAAAAATGAAAAAAAATGACAAAAATGACTAAAATGACTAAAATGACTAAAATGACTAAAATGACTAAAATGACTAGAATGACAAAAATGACCAAAGTGACCAAAGTGACACGAAGGATACAAAAATGACTGCAAGTGAATATTTGATAATGAAGAGTGTTGACTATGTTGAAGGCTGCAAAATGATTTTGAATCATTTTTATTAACATTGAATTAAATAATTGAAAATTTCGTCTGAATTTCCGCATGTTGCTGAATTGGGAAAAATTACCTAGAAGA
>NW_026598180.1:0-50000 GCF_029784155.1 Uranotaenia lowii | reverse complement strand
AAGGTCTACAGAAAAGCCCTCAGTATAATCGAAGATATTCAATAAGACCGAAGATCCTATATATGGAAGAAAGTCCAGAGAAAGGCCTAAATCCGAAAACCTCCAGCATAGCCGAACGTCGTCAGTAGGGCCAAAAGTATGAAGAAAGACCAAAAGTCAAGGGTCTTTTGAAAAAAAGACTTAGGTTAAGTTAAGAATCTTTAGGTAGGTCTTCAGAAAAACCAAAAGTCCAACGGGAGGTCGAAGATCTTTAAAAAAGCACAACATCCTTGGTAAGAGTAAAAGTCTTGAGTAACGTCGGAGGGTTTTAAGAAAGGCCGAAGGTATTCATTGAGATCAAGGGTCTTCAGTAAGACTTCGGGAAGACCTCCAGTTTAGAAGAGAATCTCCAGGAATGTCGGAGGTTTTCAGCAAGCCCAAATGTTTTTATTACGGTTGAAGATTTACCCAAAGATAGACCAAGAATATCAAAAAGGAGCTTTCATGAAATTTATTAATCTTTGGTAAGGCCGGAGTTCTTGAAGTTCTCAAAGTTCTTGAGGGTCTTCAGAATAGCCGAACGTCTTCAGAAAAGTTGAGGGAAATACGAGTTTTTAGCAAAGCTCGCATTTCCTTCAACTTGAATTCAACTTATACCTGTTTGTAAAAAAAAATGTCTAAGATTACTCTTTGGGTTCTTCAATATTTTGAACGAATTTGGATTAAATTTCCTGTTTAATTTTTTCAGTTTATTCAGAATCCATTCAAAGTATATCAAATAACGAGTAAGCACAAAAAAAGCGAAATGTCTGGACAACTGATAAAAAATGTTTTCAATTGTAAAATCTGCTGAAAAACGTCGATGAAACAAAGCTACTATACGAAATTCGGAGCCATACTCAGGGTTAAATAACGTGTTTACCTTGTTTGGAAAAGATTTCTTACGATCTGCACTGCATTTTCGTGAAATATTCGTTGATAACCCGAATATTAAGAAGCAAAGTAAATTTTGCATCTCAAGTAACGCTCCTTGAGAATAGTAAAGTAAACTAGCTAGAACATCAGTTAACAAGAATAGATCAGCTCAAAACAAGGTGATCAATAAGTGTGAACTCCAATCTGGACAGATTGCCAAAAACTTCAATACTGAGGATCCCGAAACTTTGTGCTTTTAAGTCATTTGTTAATTTTTTTTAAATGAATGTTTTATAACATCGCAACAAAATAAATTGTCCATATTTACTATTGAGGAATAATCCTTGATGAAGAATATTGGAAAATATTATGTTCAAACTTTTTTTTGAAAATGATGACTGAAATATAAAAGAGAATTTGAAAGAATTTTTATAGGGGGAACATCATAGCGTTAGGATTTGTGACATACGGAAGAAAGAGGGTAAAAAAGTGCATTTTTTGCGTTACACAATTTATGGATGCCGCCTATTGTCGTTTTATTTAACTCAATGATGGATTTTTTACACCCTAATATTCATTAAATTTAAAAAAAATTATCAGTAAATTATGTAAAAACCCATCGTATTCCCGTAAAGATTACCGGACTAATTTTTTAGTAAAAATACAAGCTAAATCATAAAAGTTACTCGTAATCTGTTAAAATATTTCTGGTATTTATCGTTTAGTCAAATCGTTCATTACCATGGTCATGACTGGTTATGGTTTGGGATACGATTATCTATAACTGCCTAGCGAAAATAATGTTGCATTCGCTAAGTAACAAGCTTTTACATATAAATTCTTCAGATTTAGTCTCAAAACACACAATTTTCCGGTATCATAACTGCTCGGAACAAGTTAGAATCTTGGAAATGGGGAAACGCGAAAAAAAATCCAATTGTAGAAAAACGGATTTGAATGTCGCTCTGTCATTGTTATCGATTATTTTTTAAATTTAGAAAAGGAGATTTTTTTTATATTATCTGACGGATTTGCGCCGAGGATCTCAGATCTTCCACAAAATTGAAAATGTGATTCATTCTTACGACTTAATAACACATGTTTTTTCAGATTTATTAAATTTTTATTTTTCGAGTTAGATTAGGTGAGATTTTTTGTAAATAAAAAATAACCATATTTCAAAGCTTCATTAGTCAGTTATTTTTCAACGGAAATCATAAAATAGCACATCAAAACGCATTGAAATTTTATCACCTTTCCAACTAAAACATTTAAGTAATGACCTTTAATATAAAAAATGTAAATAAGCTTTAAATGGTGTCTAAAAGTACCGTCTGCATCACCGAATTTTATGCAAAAACACCATTGCATAGCTCAATTTATTATGCAACTTTTATCTCAAGACACTAAAGTGAGCCAACGACTTCTTTAAGAGTTGTGAAAGAAAATACGACAAGAAACGACTTTTTTTTGTTTCGAAACCCATAATAATTGTTACATCTTTCAATAAATTAGTTGAAATATTCTGAATTTAGTTTAAGTGGAAAATCGGTAGTTTTACTTGATTTACCTGTAATTTTACTGGAAAGTTCGTTAATTTTTACCGAAATATGGGTAATTTTTATCTAATTGAAGAAAAAGTCTGTCATATTACTAATCCATTCATAGATTTAAGTAAAATAGGTTTTTCGATAAAAAATAAGAAAATTAAACTTACAGTCTAGTTTCGACTCTTTGTCAGTTCAATTCACCTCATTGTTCATGCTCTTTTTCCGTTCCAGTTTTGACTCAATTATATCTAGTTCAGTTTGATTTAGTTCCTACTAAAAATTGACAAAAGGAAACAAATCACTTTTTACGGCTTTGTATAGATTTTTATCGCGATGTGTTAAGTCCGCTTTACCCGGTGCTAATGCTTTGCAAAAAAAGCTGCCAAATCCTAGACACACGAAAGACATCAAAAGGCGACAACATTCCAGGCACCGTTTACGCTAATATAGCGATAAATGAAATACGGAAGTGATATTTTAGCAGCCAATAAGAAGGAGCTGCGGGGCACACTATCGTCGAGAACTTCGGAAGATATGACCGACACCTACTCACCAAATACGTAAGCTAGCAATCAGCAGCAACGGCAGGCAGGGTGTACTAAAATCAACTTCAAAGCCATATAATGTAATTAGCAAAATTGTCGCTCACAATCAGTTGGGGTATATTGCTCCCTCTGCCGGTTGTTGTCGTCGTTATTATCTTTACGACACTCACTGCCGATGATTGTCGACGATGGTTGTTGTTTTTTGTTTTTATTTTGCGAGAATGGAACACCAGGATTTCGAAACAAAAACATAACAACGTAGCAGTATATCTGAAAGAAGGGGTTTCTCTGGAGAAAGGGAAAGTAGGTTTGGGTGCAGTTAGTAGTTGATCTTGTAGCTCGAATGTTTATGATGATTACTGGAAAACATTACTCAGGGGTATAGTAAACAACGATAAAAAGATACTGCAGTTATTTGTTTATTTTTTCTCTGTGAATATATTTGTTTTGATTCACCATAGACTGTTCATAGACCTGGGATAGTGTAGTTCTATACACAACATCGATGCCATTGATTAATCAAATATTTGATTGAACAACCTTGCATTTCCCAACATAGCAGATTAAATTCTGCAACAAGTCACCCGTTCAAATTGAACCCGCAAAAAAACGGAAGGTCTCATCAATTTTTGATAGCTTCCAAAGTAGGTTACCGGTAACCAAATCTATTGGAACCGTCGTCGTCGGTATTTTTTTCCGTTCACTCACTCACTTCCATATCTACGCGCCAACCCATCAATCTATAGAAATACTTATATCTCCGCAGAGTGCTTCCGAAATAATCAACGTTTAACCTCGCCCGGATCCATCAAGCATCAAGCAGCAATATTCCTCATCCATCGTAGTATCATTCATCCAAATGTGGAGTGGCGGGCGGCTCTTAAATTTTATTACACACTCATGATGGATAAATCGACGCTGGAGACACTTTTGCGAGAAGCATGCGAATGACTGACTGACTGACTGACTAATGCATGAAGCGAGCGCCGCTTTCCACACCAATGAGTTTTCTCATTTCGTTTTCCTGAGCAGTCGGAAAACTTTGTCAACGAGAGGGAAGTGTGTCAGTTTTTAATTTTGCCTTTTGTTTGCAACTGCAATCGGAACTGCAGCAAGTTGAATATATCGGCGGAACCATTCATTCTTCGCGATTATTGGTTCATTCATCGATGGCTGCTGCTCACACGGGAAATACGTCATCCGCAGATGGTTTCCCACCTTTTTTGCAAAAGCCATTTCGGAGCTTTTACGTTGATTCCGTTTTGACGAAAGCGATTTAAATTAATTACAATTGAAGGTGATTATAAAACTTTCTGTTCTGAACATTGCACTCTGAGATTGCTCGAATAAGCGTTACCTGTTGAGGACTACGGAATGGACTATAAATTCGTTGAGAAGGAAATTTTTCGTCAGACTATAGGCTATTGACTCGAAAACTACTGAACCTGTTACCATGAACTTTAGCAAGTGGATGCTTCTGAGGCCGGGGAAGGTTTCTGTAATGTGTTGAGACCGCTCCCTCCAATTTTTGGATAACTGGAGAACTAATGCAGCAAAAGGAACCAAATTTTGCAAGCAAGAGTATTTGGGTACCAAACTAAGATGGTTTGAGAACATTCGGTCCTTCCAATGAAGAGATAGAAAAAAGGGACCGGGCTCCAATAAAGATTTTTGAACAACTCGTGCAAATTTTACCAAACTTTGTAAAGGAGAATAATTGGAAATGAGACAAACTTCTATGATCTACTTCCATTGGGAGGATAGTATATATTTTATTTGATCTTCGCAGATGGTTCACAGTATTTAAACAATTAAAAAGCTATCCTATTCTAGATTTAAACACATTCTTGGAAATATTAAAATCGAAATCACTGACTACTACATTAAAACGAGTACAACATGTATCTAAAGGATTGTTTTGACCATACTGGGTTCGTCGAACGGCAAGCCTGAAGAAATCCAGGGATCGAGTTGTTCTCACAGGAGCATTGAACGGTAACAACGATAACAGTTCTGGGCAATCAAAGGATGTCGAAAATAAAAAGCCGTTGCAGGAAGACGCGCCTTGATGCCAGCGTCGGCAAATTTAGTAGCAAGCAGCGTTGTTCATAAGGCGGGAGGTTAGATGAGTCGTTCCATGGTAGTTGTCGTAGAGCATATCTAATAAAGCATCGTTGTATCCTCTCCATCCTATTCGAATGTACCGCTTGATATGGAGCCCAAATTTGTACCCCGTACTAGATAATGCTGCGCACAAGAGCACAATACAGGGCTTTCAAACTATAAAAGTCATTAAAGAATTCCGTGTTTCGACGAATGAAGCCAAGGACCGCAGAACCTTTCGCTATCGTTGAGGAGATATGCTGTGAAAAATTGAGCTTGATATCCAGGGTGATTCCAAGGTCCTTGACGGCTAATGTGCGGCTCAAAACGATCGTTGACATTTTATATTCAAAGTTTATGGGATTTCGTTGACGAGTGAACGAGATGGTAGTGCATTTGGCAATATTCGGAGCCATACCGTTGTGATGACACCAAGCCTGAAGAAAATCAGTGTCCTTTTGAAGTGCGCAGCAATCTACTAGAGATGACATTGTAAGTAGTAAATTTTCCGACTCAAGAATGGCGCTTAAGTCGTTGATGAAAATAAGGAAGATCAATGGTCCTAAGTGGCTCCCTTGAGGAACACCAGATGTGATCTCGAATGGTGTCGAGTTCACTGCACCGAGTCGTACGAAAGCAGTTCGGCCTTTCAAATATGAATTGATCCATTTACAAATCCAACTAGGAAGACCTAGACGACGCATTTTTTCTACAGCCAATACGTGTGGAAACTTATCGAAGGCCTTGCTCAAGTCAACATACACGGCGTCGACTTGCTGACGTTTGTCCAGTCTCCTCATTAACTGAGAAACGTACGTCATGAGGTTGGTGGTCGTAGATCTGCGTTGCATAAATCCATATTGATTTTCTGAGATAGTATGACGTACAGATTGGTACAGTGAATCATAGACAAGGCTCTCGAACAATTTCGGAAAACAACTCAGAATCGATATCCCGCGATAGTTTTTCACCTGGTGTATGTTTCCAGATTTGTGGATTGGAATTATAGATGCAGTTTTCCATGCATCGGGAAAAATGGAAACGACTGGTTGAAGATAATCGAGAAAGGAATCGATAAGAAATCCGCGCATTTTTTGACCAGGAAAGGCGGAATGCCTTCAGGGCCAGGCCTTTCGTTTCATCCAAAGCAGCTATCTTACGAAGAACGTCATTCGGCGAAAAACTCAGCAGGCTCAGATTGAAATCTTGACTCTGCAAGCTACTCAGGTATGATTCAGACAAAGGTGTTGAGTTATTACTTAGCACGCTTTTAAAGAATGGCGAGAATAGATTTGCAGCATCATACGGCGTCTCGGCAGTTGCGTTGTTGAATCTGATGACTTGAGGTACTCCTTGACACCTTTCCGTTTTCTTACGTACGACCAAAAAGATGCTGGATTAGTCCGGGCGTTGTTCTGAATACGATTCATGTAATCACAAAAACTAGATACATGCAAAGAGTTGTATGCGCTCTCTGAGTCACGTAGTTCGTTCAAGCGATCCATGCCATCGTCGTTGTAAAACTTTTTCCTAGCTTTTCGAAGGCGGTTGCGCAGATTGCGAAGTTCAGGATTCGACCAAGGTTGACGTTTCACAGTGCGTGTACTCCGTTTTTTTTACGGGTGCAATATCTCGAAAAATTCCGTTGAGGGTATCGTGAAAAATTCCCACCACGTGATCGGTTGAGCCAAATAATATGTTTTGCCAATTCATTGCAGCCAAGGATTCGTTAAGCAATTCAAAATCGCATCTTTTGAAGTCATACAAAGGATACAAAGAGAGGAGAGGGGCACCCATACAATTTTTGCATAACTCGATAACTTATCGAAAGAAAGGAATAAAATTTGGCATGAGCAGATATTTGGGGGAACGAAATGCTTCCAAGATGGGTTAAGGTCCTACCCGCTTTCCATTGCACGGTGCACAGTGGTCCAAAAGGGCTAAAAGTGGAACTTTTTTCGTAGCGCCTCTGTCTTTTATCTTATCTCTTAAGTGTCTTCAGAACATTTGTTTCTTCAAACATGCTTCATAACTTGAAAGCATCAAAAGTTAGTCAAAGTCCGCTATAAAAAAAATGAACTTTTTTATTTCAATAGATAGAGCTTTACTTTACACTACAAAGTTGTAGAATACAAGAAAATATGAAACTTTGTTGAATACATCAAAACTCTATGTCTTTTCAGAGCAGAGTTATAAAGGTTTTATTTTGAAAGTTATTTAAAAGTAATTTTTTTTATACTTAACTATAGTTAGATGAGGATTTATATGAATAAGATGTTGTAAACATTTGTTGGGACATTCAAATCACACGTTTTGCACAAGATTTCAACATTCTACGACGTTTCCTAGCCAACTTATTGCAACTTTAAGTTTTATTTTTACTCAACTTCACGAGCGTTTATTTTTAAAACTAATAAACCACGTTGAAGCTTGAACTAAGTGCAACAAATTGGTGTTGTTGTCATTTGTCTCCACGCGCTTATATTTGAACACAACAAGCATATATTTGATGTGTTTTACGTGTTTCTATACAAAAATAGGCCGAATAGGCCGAATACTTATTTTTTACAATTTATACAAAAACAGAGTTCTCAAATTTTTCATCTGATATTCGATAATTTATTGAATATCCAAAAATAATTTTGAAAAATCTTCAAAATCATCAAAAACTTATGGTTTCAGTTAAACATTTTAGATGTATCCATATATTTTTCACTGTAGATAGCTTTATACTTTTTTATAATTATAGAGGCTTGCCCATAAACCAAATAAAGAATTCGAGAAAAGTTAAAGCTGACCGGGAAGGTAACATATTTTTAAAAACTTTTCGGATTTTACCCGGGTTTATTCAGATTTTTTTGCTAAATCAAAATATTTCTTGAAAATTTTTAAATTTTCTGTTAATAAACGAGTTTTTAGAGTAAATTTATTCGTAGGGTACGATTTGAACACTGATGTTGTAATTCGATGACAATTTCAAGTAATTTTATTTCTTTTTTCTATTGAATGTTTAGAAATGATGCCTAGTTTCTGTTCAGATTTTCCTTTTTTTTACAAGTTTTTCAAAAAATCGTTCTGACCCGACCGTGTGGATACGTGTTGTAGAAAGTATTGCATGCTTAAAGTTAAAGATCGTCGTTCTTTTTGGCAACTATTTTGATGACATCTAGCAATAATTAGACATCCATCCAATTCGATATAAAAAAAGTAATTGCAAATAGCTTAACACCTGTTTTTACATGTTTTGTCCTAGATTTCACTGGAATCCAGTCTCTATTTTGATAAACGTCCTAGAAGCGACAAGTCATTTGACGTCCTTTCAGCTAATGGTGACAATTTGAAAATCAAAGAGACCTCTACTTAAAAAGATCTGATACATCGTCATAACATAATTTTTATGTTTGCATCAATCCGAGACATGACATTTTAAAAAGTACAAGTATTTGTAAAAAAAATGCCTTCCAACAAACCAACGTCTCCAGATTTAAATAAGCTCCCAGAGAGAAAAATGTGCGCATTTTAATTTCATACAAATCCGTAGAAAACATATTTCTTGTATAAATTCATTCACAAAAAAGAACTGTCATTTTGAACACACTCTAATATTAAAACTTTCAAAAAACCATAACTGGCTTACGAATCGTCATATGAATGTGGTGTCTTTGAAAAGGTTTCCTCAAAAACTGTTGGCTACAACTTTGATGAAGACAATTTGGCTCTATCTGGAAAAAGTTTCATGTGAAATCATGCAAAAATGACACGTCCTAATATTTTATTTAAGATTTTTAAAGAACATGCTTTGATGAGCATTTCCGCTGAAGACATCATTATCTATCTCTTATATGGTCGGGATTCGACCAGACCGAACTGAACGCCATCAGCATTTTTTCGAGTCACTTGAGTTTAATGTACAAACATTTTAAGTTTTTTTTTCTAACACATCCCCGTGAGTTATTTCAGCTTTTTTGGAATCGCATAAGAATAACACGAGTTTTAAAACTATGCTGTTAATTTTTTTCTCATGGCGTTCAGTTCAGTCTGGTCGAAGCCAGGCCATATTATCTTCGTAATAAATTTTGTCAACATTAAGTTCCGACCTGGACCACTGTGCATTGAGTAAAAGAAAAGAGGAAGGGGGCTTCCACACTATTTTTCCCATATCTTGAGAAATAATCGAGCAATTGGAACTAAATTTGGCATGGGCGGATATTTGGATACGGGAACAGCTCTATGATTATTTGAGACCTCTACCTGATCCCAGTGAGAAGATCGGAAGAGGAGAGTGAGCCACCATACTTTTAGAAACTGATCAAGCAAATTGATCCAAATTTATTTTGTCAAAGTTTAGAAACTTATGAATAAATAATGTGTTTTAGTTCATGTATAAAATAATGATTGGAATAAAAATTTTAGGTCAGGTTTTGACAACAACAAAAATTATTGTTGAATTAATCTTTTTTGTATTGCAATCTGAAATTGACAGACTTAACAAAATTGCTACAAAATTAACCTTATGGACAAAAATAAACACAAATGACAAAGTTTGGAACATTGAGAAATATTTACCAAACTGATAAAATTAGTCAAATTGACAAAATTGATAAAACTTGCCATGAATGACAAAATTGACAAAGTTGACAAAAATGATAAAATTTACCAAATTGTCATTAATGACAAAGTTGACCAAATTGATAAAAAAAATCCAGTGCTAAGCCGAATTTAGATTCAGATTTATAAATATGTCTAAAAACCTTTGAATAGCCGCCAAGAATTCTGTGTTTCGTGTTTTATCTATCTAAAGATGCCAAAATGTCACAAATTACGTCAACTTTCTAATCCTCTTTTCAAAAATTCTCTACTGTAACTGAAACAGCTTTGGCGGTTGACTCATTAAAAAGTACGGTTTTTATACCACTTTTTAACATTTTTTGTGGCCATGATCTAAAAATTAATCTCAAGCACTATCTGAATTTTTTTCGAGCACCTTATAACTGACTCACAGCCTTTTTCCAAAGCATGTTTTTTCGGATTTCTTTTTTCATATCGGTTGACAAACAAGAAAGTTTTAGCGGAAAAAGTCAGCCCATTTGACCCCCGGCGGAATAAATCGGCATTGGCAAAGTATCGGCATGTTTAGTGTTAATTATGAAACTGACAACATTGACAAAAATACCTCAATAGAAAAAATTCAAAAATTGACAAAAAATAAATATATACAAATTGGTAAAAAAATTACCAACTCGGTGAAATTTACAAAATATTAAAAATTGGATGAATTGATAAAATTGACAAAACTGACATAATTGACCAAATTGATAGAATTGAAAAAAAAACATTGATTGAATAGGCCAAATTGACAACATTCAAAAGATTTACAAAATGGACAAAACTGATATAATTGACACAACTCACAATATTAACCAATTTAACAATAATGGCTATAATTTATAAAATTGACGTTTAAAATTGTTAATTATGTCCGTCGCCTCCATTTTGAAATTTTTTTGTTAAATTGACTAATCTGTCAATTTTGCAAATATTTTCAATTTTGTCATTGTTGTCAATTTTGTCAAAATTATCATTTTTTTTAATTTTATCAATTTTGGCATTTATGGCATACATCTAAATATTGGCCGATGTCAATTTTTCAAATTTGGTCAATTTTTTCAATTTTATTAATTTTGTCTTTTGAGACAACAATGTCAATTTTGTGAAATTTGCAAATTTTATCAATTTTGTAATTCTTGACAATTTTGAATTTTTTGTCAATATTGTCAGTGTTGTCATTTATGTTAACTTTGTCAATTTGGTCAATGATTGATGTCACTTTTGTAGATTTTGTGAGTTTTAGTCATTTATGCCAATTGTAAAATTTGCCATTTTTGTAAAATTTGTCTGTTTTATCTACTTGGTAAATTTTAACAATTTTATCAATTCTGTATTAAATACAACGCCAATAGTGACTTTCTAAGAATTTATTCCTAAATTCAATCTTACACTCAACCACACGACCTTGACCAAGAAAAAAAAAGAAATGAAACAAGTCTCCCACTCCTGTCGTAAAGAATGTTAAAGAATGGAAAATGAAAGCCAACAATTTTGAATCAACCGAGAACTGTGTCCAGCAAATTCAATTAGATCAGTCCGCAGTCTGCATATGAGAAGAGAGGAGATTGCTAAAAGCTGGGTTCGATTCTCACTCTCCTGCTGGTATCTTTTTTTTGGCTTTTTCACGATTATTTGGTTGTTTTATTAAATATTTTGTTTTGTTCGGGGAACTGAAATGAAGGGACAAAATTCGTCAATGATCACACAAATTGTGCAACGAATGATTGAATTTGTGGTAATTTGTGGCAATTTGTTAGAGAAAATTAGAAGGTTTGAGTTCAAATGAGAGAAACCAGTGCTTTGAGAGAGTGAAAATGTGCTAATTGTTGCAAATTGTTGCAATTTGTGAACCAGTTGTGGAATTTTGATCCTTACCACTCCAAATGCAAAGAATCCTCTCTTGATTTCAATCCCTTGCAATTATTACATTGGAAAAAGCACTCACATGAAGAACACGTTCGTGCACATTTAAGGTATGGAGATGATATGATACAAATTCCCAGTATCTGGAAAAAGGCTTTTATAACTCATATCCCTAAGATCAGTATGTTACCGGCAATATCGAAAATTTTCGAAATAGTCATGCTTTCCTCAATAACTGAATATCTTGACTGTTCCACATCCCTCTTTTTGCTGAGCGTCAGTATGGATACAGAAAATGACATTTATAGTGGTCTAGATAAAGCCATGTGGTTGTATATTTCTCTTTGGCGTTCAAATACGTCAACCATTGCTTACTTAGAAGTAAATTAGAAAACGAGTTTTTTCTTTACAAGCGAGGCTTTAGAGCTTCATCCTTCTTGAACAGTCGTTAACAAATTGTCCTATGACTTGGCTCGAGCCTGTCAACTCAACGTGAGCTCATCGAAGGCACTCCACAGGGTTCTTGTCTGAGTGCACTTCTTTTCTGCCTGTTCATCAATAGCCCGCCAAATGTTTTGAAGAAATGCCAATACCACACGGTAATGATTTAAAGAATCGTGGATCGTGTCCAATTACAACTGACTCGTACGGAACCTGAAAAAGACCCAAGCTATTGTGTTCAGTAAAACCGGAACTGTTGTGCCAAACGTGGCATTAGTTTTTAGAGGAGCAGTTATACCACTTTTCACCTCAGTCAAGAACCTTGGAATTTACATGGACGTCATCCTCTCATGAGCAAAGTTGCCGGAATCACAGAAAAATCTGTAATTTCACAGAATTTTGAGCAAATTTTTATCACAGAATCTGTGTCACAGAACATTTACAGATTTCATAGTTTTTCTTAATTTTGTAGTAGTTACGTATTTAAAAAAAATTAAAGTTTGATGTCAATATAACTTACTGACAGAATTTTTTGGAGAAATCACAGAAAGTTAAATTTTGTTTGTTACTTTGATTTATCGGCCTAGCGGTGAAAAGTGATGTCCTTTTTAGTAGGGACATCTAAAGATTATGAAATTTTTATATAGATGGATAGAAGGTTAGAAGAAATGAAAGATGGTGAAAATGAGCGGGTAGAATTTGTCTAGAAGCATTACCATCACATACCAAATTTTTGTTCCTCACGAGCCTACTACTATGAAGTGGTAGATACAGATAGAGTTGCATCTACCACTGTAGATGCAAACCCCGTTAAAAACCCCGCATGTAACGAATGCGAAGATAACAAACTGAGAAGACTTAAAAAACATCGATAGATGCGTTTCTGAGTTAAAGGGAGCTTATCTGAGCGATCACATACCATCTTTTTGTTCGTCCGCACTACAAGTTCTCGCTTGTGGGGCGGACCACGCTAAGCCTACTAATGTGTGGTGGTAGATGCAACTCTATCTGTATCTACCACTTCATAGTAGTAGGCTCGTGAGGAACAAAAATTTGGTATGTGATGGTAATGCTTCTAGACAAATTCTACCCGCTCATTTTCACCATCTTTCATTTCTCCTAACCTTCTATCCATCTATATAAAAATTTCATAATCTTTAGATGTCCCTACTAAAAAGGACATCACTTTTCACCGCTAGGCCGATAAATCAAAGTAACAAACAAAAATTACGGTGGTTAATCTCTTCATAAAGTTAAATTTTGTTTTCGCCAAAACACGGAATTTTTTCGGCAACCTTGCTCATGGGCCCAGAATGACGTCGTAGCAAAGGTTTTCGATACTCTGAGAACCTTTAGTAGCTTCTCTTCGGTACTATCTCGATCCATTCGCCTCAAACTGGTTCAATCCGTGATAGTTCCTTTGCTTACTTACTGTGACATAATCTATAATACTGGATTAAGTCGCTCTCAAGAAGCGACTAAATACCTATTTGTTTTAGGTTAGCTGTACGGTTTGTTTTAAACCTCTGGAGCAGAGATTCAACTCAACGCGTTCGGAAATCCATCGTTGGCCACGAGCTGGATTCCAACTATAAACTGCGAATATGTTGTTTCAAACATTCTGCCAAAATGTATTACCCAACATCTGTAAAAAAGTCGTCAAGAGAGGACCCAGTGTTCTGAGGCATTGTACATCTGAGAGAAAAAGCGTGTTTGTTTTTTGGAGCGTCGCTCTGGAATGGTACACCCATCTCCGTCAAGGAAAAGCTATCATATGACAAATTCAAAACCTCATACAAATTCCTGCTGCAATATTTTTTTTCCTTTTGTGTGTTATATGAAATCACTTCCAATACTTGAGCTACAAAATTGTGTTTATTCAATCCATTGTATTTTTTCCAAACTCAAATATTCTTGACCTGATATAATGTCATTTTACAAAAAGGCCAATTTCCATTATACAATTTTTTGTTGACATTTAGACAAGCATTGATGATTACCTGTAAAGCAAAAAAGAAAAAAAAGATTTAGTCTGATGTCTTTAGGGGGAAAAGAGATTAAAAAAACTGTAAGTTGTATAATTAGATAATAAATAACGATTTCAATGCTAGTACTTCGAGGGTCGATTGAAGTAAAATAAGTGAAAAAAATGTTCTCACTTTTGTCACCCCCTTTGAGCCTTAGCTCACGATGTCATTTTTCCTGCTAAGCGCGAGTCGCTACGCAGCCCGGCTCTAGTGATTTATGAGTCGCTTTTACCCAATGAAAGATCTTATGAATTTTTCATTTCCACACAAAGTAACAGGTTTGATTGAAACGCTACGACTAACGGGGCGGCCGGCTTTTTGCATCAAACAACTAGGTCCGGTCTCGCCGATCCGGTCCCATGTCTTTCTGATTGTCCACCTTTGCTAAAAATTCCAACCACACTCTTGGAGGGCAAATTTGTTCGGTCCGAAAGGCGAACGCGCGAACTATGCGCATATGAGTATCGATAAACTTTGTCAAAGCAGTCTGCCGTCAGCTGCTCGAAGACCATTCCGTTTTACCCCATAAATTGCATTCCCGAACGAACGAACGAACGTAAAGTTTTTTCCATCTTTGGCCAGACCAGAATGGAGCTGCTCCATTGAAACTGGGATGCAATTTGTGTTGTGAATATACCTACCTACAATTCATGCGGTTTGGCACATACCATTTCATTGTGTGTAGAATGTTGGGTTGTTCTTTTTTCACTGGCAGACTGGCGCTCGAGCATTAGCATAAATAACAGCGAAAAAGTATGTCAACATCTGTCGGGTACCCAGCTTACTGTTGGTTGCTTACTAGCTGCCTGGATGCTGGAGGCTGTCAACGATTGTTTGTGGGTTTTTTGGTTCTATTTTATTGATTTTGTTTACCTCTCAGTTCAGGAATTTCATTACATTGTCAATAAATTAGATTGAATTATTTTACTTCTTATTGATCTTTCGTATGGGCAAACTTTTGCTCCAACCAATATTTTTCCGAATATGTTTTGCTCATTATAACTTCTTGAGTCCTTTGACGGTTTTATGGCTAAGTTATTTATAGAAAGTGGCATACAGTTTAGTTGATTTACAAATGGGACAATTACGAATGCGTGTATCTAATAAACCATTCGTTTGATCGAACAACTTAATATGAAGGAAATAAAGGTAATCTTATGATAATTAATGAAAAAATTTAAAAAAATATTATTTGTTGCATATTATCTCAACTATTTAAAAAATTACAATCATAAAGTCATCATCGGTAATCGTGCGGTTTCACTTGCTGCGAATGAAAGTGTGAACCGATTCGGTTCATCGCCCAACCCCGCGAACAAGAGTCATCAACTCCAGACAACTCTTGGCAAATACATGAATGCAAAATGAAATAAAGTTAAAAAAAATCGAAAAAAAAACAATAGGCACATTGTAAGTCAAATGTCTCGTGCAAATTGTGTGCGCCATACTGATGAAGGCTGCCGAAAGTTTGCTTTTTACACCGGGCCGCATCCCATAAGAACACCGCCGTCTGATGAATGGAGAAAACTTTCTACTGCATTTGCATTTCAGATTAACGGTGAACCGCCACTACTCGTCACATCATCAGGTTGCAAGTACTTTCCACCCACAATTCACCCGAACCCATTGCATTGTCGTCACTGAACGAACTGTTATCGGGAGGCTTTCTGAGTTACAACATCAAACCTCCTCGAACCGCGAACAAATTTCACGCTGCACCAAAGGTAAACAATGGTTGATTAAATGCAGATCGCTTCTCATCTCAGCCGGGTCTTAGTCGAGACTCATCGAGAGACCCTCCTGAATTTGAACTCAGCCGGTGACCCGGCCGCCGCACCGGTCTGCCAAAATCTAATGGATCCCGAAGATGTTCTCCCATGGACGACGACCCGATACGTGGGCGAGTCGACTCGTCTAGAGTGCCGTAATGATTGCATAAAAAACGTGAGGTCCATCAACGACCTGCACTGTGCAAAAAAAGCCCCGGACCAGACCAACTGAATTCGCTATAAACTACAATCGAACTATTTAAGCCCCTGGAGCGAGACCACCCAACCCACACCTCAAAACACTCAGCATGGTCCAGCTAGCATCGGAGAAGAGGGTCTCAACACAACAGAAAATAAAAAGTTCATCCGGAAGAAATGATTAATTCTTCACGGACCCGCGATTGAAAACAAAAGTGAACTGGACACAACGGTGGCTGGCTTCTCTGTTATGATGCTGGATCATTGTTTACTAACTGCTGGAGGATGATGATGGACCAGTTATCTCGTCACGCAAAGATTTTCAAGAAATTTTCAGCTAACAGTCTTGGGATGAGAGCTAGAGTTCAGTCAACCGTCTCCAGATATCTTCGGATCAGGTTGTTGGGTAATTGAACCGTGGAATTTTGAATAAAGGTGTGAAAGCCTAGAGTTTTCCGTTGAATACTGATGTCTTTAAGTATTCGAACTTATCTGAAGTGTTTAAGTTATCAAAGTCCTTTCCTTTGTAAAGCGTTGTCAATTTCTAAGGTGCAGAGATCCAAAGCACTTCCAAAACTTTGAAAAATATCCATTCGTTGAGTTTGAATCGGGAGGATACAAAGCAGAGTTCTTAAAATATTTGTATGTTTAGATTCTAGTTCGGAATCAAGATCTGGATCTGAAACTCATTCAGGATCAGGATTGTCGTAACACAATGTGAGTCGATATGGGGTCATTTTTCAATTTCTCAAACCCTGTGGTTTAAAAGCTTAGTTTTGGTTCAAAACTCATCCATTAATATTTTAGAATTTTTTAGTAACGTTCACATGAGTAAATTTGATCTTATATGTAAGTAAGAGAAGTAGGTATTCAATAGCTAATAAGCCCGATAGACTTCATCGAGTTCAATTTGCTGTTAGTATCTGCAGCAGAAAATGCTTATCGTACCCCGACCAATGGTGCTCTGTTCACCCTTAGTCAACAAGTGATAATATTTTCGTCACTCGAGAACCACGTTGGTTTATTAAAAACATTTCTGTGAAGTGTAAATGAATATTGTTTTTTTAGATGAAAAGTAAGTACTAGGTATAAGAAGTACGAAACTGTTCCTTATGAATTTTTTTTAAGAATACGTAATTATGTAGAAAAGAGGGATGCTTACTATGCCCCGGGTACTCGTTATGCCCTTATCTCTCCTACTTCCTTCATTCTAAGAAAATATCTCCTTTTATTAATATGTTACATCTCATTACATTACAATCCATTACGTAACATTTCATCTGGGTCAGGATCAGAATCTGACGTAAGACCAGATATACACCACTTAACGATAAAATCGGAGATACGAATAGCGACTGACGCAGAGTCGAAGTATTAAACCGTGATTTTTTCGGAGGTTTGAACAGAGATGCCACTGTACTGATTTTAGAAGACCGTTTTGAAAAATTCTCGAATTCACCTGATTTATGCCAAATGTTCTTTAAAATACATTAAATAGCTGATTTTGCCTTTGTTCAATGTGATTTTGCCTTTGCTAAATGTGAGATTTTTCACGAGCATTTTCCGAATGTTTTTATTGAATCTAACATTGGGCATGCGCAACTAGACAAATTGCTTGAAACTGTCCCATCTGGTGTCGTTAACATGACGCTACACGTTTATATAAAAAATGACATCTGCACTGCAATCGTCAAAGTGAAATCCTCTGCATCACAGGACCCGAACGGAATACAAACTCTGGTGCTTAAAAGATGTGCAAACAATTTATGTAGACTTACTTAATCAATCTATCTCTGTCGACTGTCTGCAGCCCGACCCTTTGGACAAAATCAGTCATTCAAAAAAGGAAACAAGCAGGATGTAGCTCCATTATGTGCAGGATCAAAACTCCTAGAAATTCTAGTATCGAAGAACTTAATGAACAAAGTAAGGACCTACATATCGCTTGACCAGCATGGGTTTTCCTCGGGAGATCTATTAGCCCAATCCTGACGCAGTTTATATCTTTTTCTCTAAAATGCATCGCACAAGGTTATGAAATCGACACTATATACACTGATTTGAAAGCAGCCTTCAACCGCGTCATCCATAAGATTTAACTAGCTTAGCTAGACAAATTTGTTGTAGCAGACGTTACAATCAAGTGGATGGAATCATACCTAACCGGTAGAAGAGTATCGTGAAAATTGGGTCTAACAAATCTTAGGAATTCCAGAACAACTAAGGTGTCCCACAGGGGAGCAACCTTGGTCCGCTTCTTTTCTCCATTTTCTTCAACGATATCCTATTAGCACTCCCTGAAGAGTGCCGGCTGGCGTGTGCTGATGACCTAAAAATCTATAGCAAGATAAAAACGAGCACCGATTGTCAGGACTTACAATGTTACATTAACAAATTCAGCGATTGGTGTTGCATGAACTGCCTAGCTATCAGTATTCCAAAATGTGCTATCATTTCCTTCAGCCGCAAGACTAATACCACAGCTGGCTCTACAACACATCTGGGTCACCCATTGAACGTTGCACGTCTTTCTAGAGCTTAGGAGTTATTCTGGGCGAAAAACTAACATTTCGTGAACATTATTCGACCATCATTGCGAAAGCCAATAGAAACCTCGGCTTCATCACAAGAATTTCTAAGCAATTTCGTGACCCTTACTGCTTACGATCCCTGCTGTTCGCCAGTCCGTTTTATTCCGGAAACGGCCTATGTCGTTTGGAGTTTAAATTCCTAGTTTTTTTCTAATAGAATCGAAGTCGTCCAAAGCTGATTTATTAAATATGCTTTAAGATTTCTGCCATGGAACAACCCCCGTACGATCTCCCCGAGTATAATCAGAGATGCCAATTACTCACTTTAGTTGCATATATTACATACATCACCTGTTTATGCCTTATTTATGCAATCTAGTGATGTCCTGCAAAAGAAATCGAATCCTGTTTTTTGACAATAACACCTGGCACCTCTTTTCGACAATCGCAAAAAAAAGTGTTGTGCAGGGATGCCCTCCGAATATTGTTTCTCCATTTTATTCTTTAGTTAACGTATAATGATAAGAACATTATTTGAAAATCAGATTTAATTTCCAATTTTCATTAGTCAGCACAAAAATCTTTAATGGCACCGATTCATTCAGCATAGATCATTTGATACATAAGATACAAACCATAGTAACCGATGGAATTATTATTAGGTTTTATTTTTGACACTTTACCAGCATCATGGCATTCGTGTCTAAAATGGAATTATGTGGAAGTTAATTTGGCCGTATGTCAGAATCGCTTTTATTTAATTTTATGATACAATAATAGTGGAAGGATTTATGTTGATTTTTGGTCGGTGGAGATGTATGAGGTTTTTTAAATTTAGAGTATACCTAGTTGCAAAAAGGAAAAAAAAATATTTTAATTATGATAATCTTTTTCCCATCCCCAAATTAACACCAGCCTTTCTAGTTATTCGAAAGAGTTATGTCTGAAGTTTCTCAAATCTACATTCAAGTCACATTTCCATAATAAATACTTGGAACTTAACATGAGGTTTGTTGCACTGGACTTCACCTAAAAACTTCCTTACGATTCAAAAAAAAATTAAATTTGCTTCTTCAATGTAGAATAGATAGCCTTTCGTTTATTTTTTTCTTCGAGAACTATTTGTTAGCATTAAATTCTTAAACCTGGTTTAATATTATTGTTTATCCCAATGCTATCATAACTAAAAATTGCATATAAGCTGTGTTATAATCTTCTTTTTTGTATGATAGAGCTTTGATAAATGATCTAAAAAATCTCATATTTTGAAGATGATTACACGATTTGGTTTGAAATTTCCAGAGTCTAACAAGAAAAACATACCACAAGGTAAAAAAAAACATCAAAATCGTCTAAAATCCTTTGACGGGGTAATTGGAAAGCCAAATATTGTTTGTTACATTAAAATGCATCAGTGCATTTTTACAAAATTTTATTTCTTACCAATTGATTTTCATGTTTTTTTCACACGTCTAACTAACACATACCTTTTAAATTTTAATATACTATGGACTACAATTGGCTTTTTTGAAAAGTTTAATTTTTTTTTATTTGGTTATGACCGAAGAGGTTTATAAAAACTGTTGACGGGTCCTAGACAGTGTTACAATTCTAGGGTTGTGTGTGTACTTATGTTATATGTACTTAAATTTTAAACACTTCCGTTGCTGCAGTTAGGGAAACCGTAAGGATAGGAAGGAAGTGATGGAGATTAAGGATGGGTTTTGGAGGTGGAAAGGAGATACGATGAATTTGGAAAGGGTGCTTAAAAATTTCCCACACCAGGTTGCACACGGCTACGAAGACCATTCCCTGTCTTCTCCTCCCAAGAGCCTATAGCTTAGACAAGATTTACCGCGCTTGTCACGCGTTACTTTTGTTGATGTTTCGTTTCTTGGGAGGTCCGTGCAGTTTAATTTTAGAGTTTTGGTTTAAGAAGCATAGTAAGATCACACCCCTCCACTAATCATACAATCTTTGTACGGTATGGTTTCGTAAGAGTGGATGGACCCTACTGTGCTGAGTTTCGTTAATGTGATGATTGTTTCGAGTTAAATCCAAAAATAATTTGATTTTTGTTTTGAATGTAGTAAATGTTTTTTAATTCACTAGGCAGAGAGTTGAAAATGTTGATTCCTCTGTTTACAACACTGTTTTGTGCAAAGGAAATTCGTGATCTTCTAGTAGATAGATTGACATGTGCCGAACTCCTTGTATGTGCATGAAATTCTGATGATGAAGATATATTCAATTGATGTTTAACCAGATTTTTTAAAACTTTGTAGATATCAAGACAAAGTTCTAATTTATAGAGCATATCAAAAGATAACACTTTGGAATTGTAAAGTGATTCAGTCGGATGCAATATGGGAATATTTCTTATAATTTTTAACTTAAGTCCAACTAAAATAAGTTATCTGTCATTTAGTATGGAAAAAGTGGTGAAACGCATTGGGTATAATATGGCAACAAAATACATATGTAAATTATTATTATTATTTTTAACTGTTGATTTGAAGAAATTTTTAACAAATTTGAGCAGTTTTTTTTATCCAATACGATTAATTTTCAAATCATTAGATTCGAAAATAAAATATTGCCACAAGCAAAATCTTCAAATCATATGTGCATATGGTGATCAACAATACAACGTTAGTAGAAGTCAATCGAAAACAATTGCCAACAACATTTTGGGGCTAAATGTTTTCAAAACATGGACTAATTTTCTTAAAACATTTTTTATCATTTATTCAGGTTCTAAAATTTTCATGGTGCGAGAATATGAATAAAACAAAATTCATTATAATATTCATTCCTGACAAAGTCGAGTCCGGAACGTCAAGGGTCACACGAATTTCTCGAATTAGTGCTTCTATTTTTTCCACTAGAGGATGCTGATGCTGTCTACTTTTCATTGTATGGAGACAACGACTGTGGTATCAGGTATCAAAAAAGGGTTAGGCTTAAAAGCGGCACGTTATCCAAACAAACAGGAAAATTGTGCCTAGCCTTTTTTGCAGATTTCATCATATACCTGAGAAACCTGATAACCTCTAAAAAGGATAAGAACATAAATTCAATGTATTAAACATGGCGTGTAGCCTATCCACATGGGTATTCTTGACAAAATACGGCATAAAGCCTATCCACATAGGGATTTTAAAGCATTAAAGCTCATATGGGGTATAGAATTTCAAAATGTTACTTTAGTTTAAATTCTTAGAATTAGATTCAATTATTACATGATGGGCAAATGGAATTATGTTGAAGTTAATTTGGCCGTATGTCAGAATCGCTTTCATTTAATTTTATGATACAATAATAGTGGAAAGATTTTTGTTGATTTTTGCTCGTTGGAGATGTATGAGGTTTTTTAAATTTAGAGTATACCTAGTTGCAAAAAGGAAAAAAAAAATATTTTAATTATGATAATCGATTATGATTATGATAAACGAGAGACTGTTGGAAAGTTGGAAAGAATCTTAAGAATCATTAATTATTTGAGGAAATTTGATTTCATCAGAATCAGAAAATCAGAATCAGAAAATGTTCTTAACAGGATGCTACAGTGAGGGCTTATGAAAGATCTGATTTAAATTGGCATTTAGCCTATCTACATAGGGAATTCAAGCATTTGCGCTTCTTAAAATAACATTTTAAATGATTTTTTCTTTATAACTTTCTTACTTAAATTCAGAAATACGAATGAAATGTAGTCAGACAAAAAAAAAGGCGATCACACACTCGGTGGAAGGAAAATATAGGTACATAGTACCTACTACCTCGGAATCATAGTTAAACCAAACAGGAGATTCATTTACAAAGTTTTTTTTACAGACCAGTTAGTGCTCTGGTCTGATAACTACTAAGAGTTTCTTTGAAGTGAAATTTAAAATGGAGCTTTGCATAAGCAAGTGAATTTTGATACATAGCAATCCGATGTGACAGCAAGACTTGCGATTTATTTATAAACTGGACGTTAGATGCGATTTTAAAGCTCTTTAGCTATCTGTACAGTTAGAAGTAGTTTTGAACATTATTTTTAATTTAAGCGATATGACTGGCGAGGATGCTGATGCTGTCGCCTTTTCATTGTATGAAGACAACCTCTGTGGTAAATAATGGAAGTAGGGGAACATGCCCTATTATGCGCCACCTAAGCGAATCGCTGATTTTCTATGTATACCACGTACAAATTGTGTTAAAAATGAGTGCAATCGTTGAAGAAATTTGTTTTCTTCAAATGCCTATGATTTTTTATAACTCAAATTGCTATAGTGTCTTCAAAAACTTGATTTTTAAAAACCTTATTCAAAGCCACAGAACAAAACTGTGTTGCAAATACGCGCCGCCGTGTATTCAATACGCGCCTAGCAGCCGAACACACCCGAAAGCAGCCGAAGACCGAAAACACACCAATACTTACAGACACTTTGAATGAAAGTAAAATCCAAATGGACTAATCAAAATTTGAAAAAAAAAAAGTAGATTTTTGGGCTGAATTAACGCTCAAAATATGGTTTTAGACTTTTTGTTCATTTTAAATAAAATTGGCCTTTTTGAAAAATTTATGCTATTTTCAGCCTACTACGATTGGCGCGTTATAACGAGCGCATGGGCCGTGATAGAACATACCCATTAAAAGCATACCTTTGCGAGTTCAGTATGATTTTTTTACATAAAATCATAGTTTAGATTCTCCTCTATCGATGTGTGAGAAAATATTGTCTTATTCGTTTTTCTCTGCTTGGTGACACCTTATTGAAAGTGTTTTAAAATTTAGATCGAACTGAAGAAAAACCTAAATTGTGAAATTATCACGACACAGGGGCATTTTAAGGAAAAATTCATACTTGCCATGGCGTATCACAGCATTTAAAACAAATTGGTAATATTTTGCAGGCTTAAAATGTTTCAGAATCTTCAAAACAAGGGTGGCGCGTATTAGCCACATGGGGCGTTATATGAACTTTTCCCCTATATTTGGTCATTCTTTATGAAACCGAACGGAATTCAATTAAAAAAACATTTTTTTAAAGGAATTTTCGTGCAGGAAAGCGAATCGGTTTATTGAAGACAAATGGGCTGTACTCAAATTTCTTTATTTTCAACCAACCAATCAACGGTTAGCAACCTTAATGATACCACAGGATGTCTTCGAAATAGTATGTCTTTTAAAGTGACACCTTTTGTTATGCGTAATTCGGCCGGCAATTCTAATTTGAACCTCTATAGCGTTTCCATAAGACGTAAATCTTCGTTCAGATTCAATAAGAGGACTTATTAATCTCGGACAAATAGCGAGTAAAAAATCGCTAGGATAATTTGTTATGCTGGATGTTGTGTAACGAATACTATTAATGAAGGTTGCCAGCTTGTCCGTTTTTATTTTGGTTTGCCCGAATATTTCATTCAACATTCAGGAACAGTCCGGCCCGGCTCGGGTGCCTGAGTTTCATTTAAAAAAGCCCGGATTTTGCCCGTTTTTATTCACTTTATTTGACAAATATAACACAAAAAAACACATTGTGTTGTATTTTTTTGTTCTATTTTTTGAGTGAGTTTAAAAAAAATCTTTAAATGTCTTTTTAAAGCCAAATATACGATTTGAAATTTGTCGATAAATTTGGAAAAATAAATATTTTTAATTTTTTTTCTTGATTTTTGTTGAGTGTTTTTCGGGTTTTGACAAAATTTGCCAGGATATTGCCCGGATTTTTGGTCGTCAATTTTGAAAAACAAAAAACCCGGATTTTGCCTGATTTTTATAAAAATTGCCGGGATTTGCTCGGCCCGTCTACGTATTTAAAAAATTCTGGCAACGTTATTCTAAATGTAGTAAGAGCCTTGCATCTGAATGGCTGTTTACTCAAAATGGTGATCATCGAAGTTGTTAAGAATGAAATCTAATTACACTCTGCAGAATTTTGACAAATAATTACAGGAAGAATTTCATAAACAGTTCTAAGCTAGGTTTTTTCACATATTTTAGCTGAATTTAGTGCTGTAAAATATTTTAAACAATTTTAGTGCACCAAAAATTCAATTAACAATTATGAATTCTAAAAGAAATTCAACAGAATTAAATAACAAAACTATTTAAACAATCAAAATTGTTGAAATAATAATTTTGTTTTTTTTTTGCCTAAATTTTCATTGACAAAACAACTTCTCAACGGATTCATAGTCTATGCAGTGGAGACTTATATTTCAAACCGATTTTGATGTGCTTTTTGAGGATTTTCGTTGAGAAATGAGATAGTAATGTGTATTTGGAATATGGTTTTATCTTGTTCACGGAAAAATCTAACTCAAAATGTAAATTTTAAAAAATCTGCAAAAAAAAAATCACAGAAATAAACCACTTTTGAAATATCGAGGAAAATCTGAAAACCCCTGAAAAATTATCAGATAATAAAATAAATCCCCTCTGCTACGAATATCTGCATCATTCTTTGTATCCTTTCCGTATTTTAATTTCGATTTACTGCACTTAATCAATTTTGTTTCTGTAGAAACACTCTAGCTCAGTTCTACAGAACTTAAACTCAACTTTTAATGTGAGGTAGACAATCACGTTTGATGGGATACAATAGAGAGTAACTCAATCTGGTACCAGCAGCAGCAGAACAAGTCCAAAGTTGCCAACATTATCTATCCCCAAATGATCGTAAATATTTTTACCGGTAGGTATCTACTTTTCCCATTTCAAAACAGCGAGCGCTCGGCGTCTCTTGTTTTAGCTAAACGATTATTTTCAGGCTAAAGTTTTTCCAACACTTCTCCTGGAAAGCCTCATCTCATCCTCCGGTAAAGGTTCGGTCGTTCGTCGTTTCAGGTGCCAAATACTACCGGGAGCACAAAGTTTTCCGCTCATAAAAGTTTAACGTTCGAAACAGGACATCAATGGCAGACGTGGAATTCTAGGTGGAAGTCCACGTGGCAGGAACGTGCCCGTCTCGTCTGGCCTTTATAGTTGGTGTTGGCCACCGGTTCTAGTTCATTTGAGACTACGAAACCGTGGCTCAACTAAACTTAACTCAAAGGGAAGAGAATTGACAACATTGAAAATGTTTAACTGGTGAGGAACATATGTTAAGAAACTTTTGGCAGATGAAGTATTACTTTAATTTCGAATGGAAAAAGAGTTTCAACAAAATTTTCCAAATATTTTTTGACTGTAGACAGGTGGGTTTTTTTTTGCGGTGATGTGCCAAAAAAAGAGTCGGAGTTGTATGTATGTCCTTTTGATTAAAATAATTTTCATCTGCAAAACAAACTCGCAGATCTGATCTCATTCATCGGATTTCTCAAACACCGGCAAACCAAACTTCAACCAAATACCTGTGAGGAATTCTACTGTGAAAACGAGAACCACCATTGCTAAAAATATCTGAACTAATTTTATATAGCTTCTTTTCTAGCTATCGTAAGTCCTTTCTCAATTCTGCTGCACTGAAACGAAGAAAAGCAAACGAATGACTTCTAATCGGTACGTCACTAGACTTTATCAAATGAGATTGATGTTGCACCTTCCTTGTAGGTTGTTGCAAATCTTGCATCAACACAGTGAAGATTTCAACAATCAGAGTTCTAAGTTATTTTTAGCGTCACAGAAAAATCTTTCCTTCAATGAAGTTTTCCTCTATTTCACACTAATCAAAACTATCTGTAACCAATAGCTCCATTTTCATTCATCCCTTTTTTTCTATTACCTAAACGAATAAGAGATATACCCACAATGAGAAAAAAAACCGTTCTGGTTGAGCATGACCCCAACAATGTCGGTGGAAATTGATTCCCGCGTTTTGAAACGCGTTAGTTTGTGAAACCAACAATCTACTACTCAGACTGGTTGTTGTTGTTGTAGTTTTTTTATTTTTTTTATTCATACCTTCTACCCATCTGGGTGTCATTTCATTACTAACTAACTGACTGAGTGACTGACTCCGTTGCACACACAATACCTACCTACTCTAGATAGAGGTATTTAGAGACTTGGTTTTATTCACCAGCAAGCAGCTCGTTAACGTAAGCATTCGTTCTGCATTCGATTCCCATGGCATTTGCATGACAAAATTGCATTTTTTTGTGTTGTTTGATTCATACAAATTGTACCGTTGTTGGTAAAATTTGTTTGAATGCGTTTCGATGGTTTGTAAGTTTGAGAACATTATCCCAATTGATCACGCTTCTTCTCTTTTACTCCAATCATAGAATTTCAATAAAATTGATTCTACACACCCACAAACTTGAGGGAATCCCTGGAGGTACCCCAGTAATCAAAGAATCAAAGTTTGCAAAATATCTACGCCAATGACTACAATTTCTATGCATTAAATAACAACAAACCTGCAATATCACACCTGTTATCACAACATAAGGATTGTATTCGAAAAAAAAAATGCAACACTTTGGTTTCTGCAAAACTGTTTAATGTATGTATGAAAATTGATAAATTTTCAAGTGAAGCTACTCAGTAATGTACGGGTAAACGTGTACAAAATTTGGTGACAATCTGTCAATTGATTTTTGAGATAGCGCTCACTAAGAAACTCATATTTAGACAAAAGTTTTTGGGCAGAGTTGAGAAAAATCCAGGAAAGTGCCAGTGGGAGACTCAAAAACAGTTGGAAATCAACTATTCAACAAAAAATTCTTGTGTTTAGTTGTTAAAAGAGTCCTAGAGAATCTAACAGTAAGCTAAAATTTGAATAAAAGAGGGAGTTTATCAAGCACAATCCGAAAACATAAATAGGGCAAGGGATAAAAAACATACGTTTTTCTGACTTGTTCGGCTAGCTGACTAATAAACTTCATTCTACATTTCTACAAGGTAAAAAAGCTACCCACTGGTAAAATAACCAAAATACGGTGGTCAAATCGGGCGCAAGATATTTGGACCCGCTAGCGAGGAAACATTTTGAAAAAATTTCGTAATCGACAGCAAAACTAACCCTAAGGAGTGTATTCGAAAAAAAATGTAACACTTCGTATTGTGGATAACTTTTGATTGCATGAATGAAAATTGATGAAATAATGCAATGTTTACATGTGCCAAATTTTGTGACGATGTGGTAATTGGTTTTTGAAAAAGTGCATTGACTTTTATTTTTGGGCGACACGTGGCTTCGCACTATAAACCTTCCCATTTCCAAATCATAGTGAAAAACCATGTATATAACACAAATTTTCATTTTAACCTATAAAAGTCTTTATTCATTACCTTTAGCATGCAAAAAAAATTGATTTTGGATGAATGGCAGTGAATCCGTGCCCCCATGGTGAATTGCTCTACTGATAAAAATAAAAATGCTTCAAAACCTACAATATCAGGTATGATTTATACTCAACGTGTTGAACAATTTCAGAGCGATGGATGCTAGAAAATATCTACTAAAAAAAAATTGAAGTGAAACCGTGCACCCATGGTCAAAACTCATAGCCATCTAACATGATTTTATAATTAAATTGATAATGTGTTTTAATTTTTTGATAATTATTTGATTCATTTTTCATGACCTACACGCATTCGTCAACTATGCGAAAACGAGGTGATTCCGTGCACCCATGGTGAAAAAATGATATAAAAAATTTCCCCTCTACCAGTCATTTTGACTGGTCACGGTCCGAATAGGTATATTCAATTTGCCGGTCCTTCTAGTGTTAACCGATAAACAACTTTTTAAAACAATCAATATGAATTTTGGCCTGATCTTAGTCTGTTGGATGTGCCAGAAATAAGAATTTAACTTTTTTACCGCTTATACAAACGAAATTTTCGGATTACGCTTGATTAAACCTTCAAATGTGAAATCATATTCTTTACTTTCATGGACTTTTAGAACAATTGAACTATGGTTTTTCACAATCCTGCCCAAGAATGTTGGTCTATGAACACATTCATCGGACGCTATCTCTCAAACCACTGGACAGATCCTCAGAATTTATGACATGTAAACATTCCATTGTTACTTTGTTGTGGAAAATTTTCTAACTGCAGCAGTTAGAGCGGACAGCCAGCAGACATTCATTCAATTTCGTAGTATTCTTACTACGGTCAGTCAAGAATTGCCAACCAACATACTTACTTTGATACTTATTTTGATTCGGAAACCTATTCTGATCCATAATCCAAATAACGATCCACAACCTGATTGCGGATTTTGATCCGAGTTCCAAAATTTTTAAGCTGATTGGATTATGTGATTATCATGAATCTAAATACTTGATTTGATCCTGATTTTGCTCCAGGCTACTGTATCTTAAATTCTGTTTTTCCAATTGGTTTATTTATAGCTAAAAGTCGTTAAACTGCGTCTTATTTCAACTTCTACCTTATGTATTGAAACTTGTAGATCAAGCTCTCATAAATAGAACGATCAAAAAACATTTAAGTAAACTCCAAACCCTTTTTCAAACCATTTCCTGTTATTCCACCTAACTTCCCTCAAGTAAATGATTCGGATATCGCTCATGATTTAGAGCCGCCGACCGTGGCCTAGATAGCCTTCAATTCTTCTAAGCCAGAGGTCATGACATCGAGTCTCGGTCACGGCATACATAATACATTTTCTGTGGGCTGGTGGTGCTAGCATTAGTAAGATGCTAGCCATTATATCCTTGAAAGATGTACGCTTTAGTCTTAAGTAGAATTTAGATCTCTTTAAAGAAACATGAAGTTTCACTAAGATCCTATATGTGTTTGTTCGTTTAACCCTCATCCGCATTAGATTTCATTACCCTAATCAGCACTAGGAGTGTAAATTTGACACCACAAGCTCAAATCGTTATAACTTGTGGCGTGTTAAACCGATTTAAACAAAACTTGTAATGCAGCACGTCCAGCAAAACGTGTTTGTTTGCTCTCCGAGTAGGTACGGTGGGTGGTGATTTGGGAAGAGAGCCAAACCGAGAGCCGAAATAATGCCGAAATCCAACCAAGAAACGCACGACACGACACGCATCATTATTTCGGCTCTCGGCTTGGCTCTCTTCCCAAATCACCACCCACCGTACCTACTCGGAGAGCAAACAAACACGTTCTGCTGGACGCGCTGCTTGTAGTTCTAGAAATTCAGGAATGATTTTACATTTATTATTTTCATATTTTTGTGAAATCTCACAGCGTGATTTGTTGCACCTCACTAAAATGAAGATTAAATGTGCTTTCCAATGAATATACTTTTGATTGGTCCAAACAAAGTAAAAGCACTGAAAATCCGGGTACAACCTGACGGTGGACCACAAAAAGAGATGAAATTTGAATTTGTAAAAAAAATGCGCAAAGTAGTGAACTTTGAAAAATTCCAGTAATTTCAATTTTTGTTGCATAAAAAATCTAAAGACAGCAAAATGGTAGAATTTTAATAAAGTTTGTTGTCATATTTTTTCTAAAGCTCTACCATCGCTCAAACAGTATTTACTAGCAATCGAATGAAAAGTAGGTTTTTTAGACCACTTTTTTGAACTTTTTGTGACCATTTCATTAAAAAAAATTTAAAAAAATATTTCTTTTCTTCATGATGTAGGCATTAACTTCAGCTTTCATATGCATAAGGCAAATATTTTTTTTGGACGTGTAACATATGAACTACAGCAGTTTTCGTGAGGCATGTTTTTCGGATTTTTTTTCTTTCATGCTGAATAACGAGAAAACTTGTAACTTTAGCTGTATATAATGTTCTAAACATTTTTTACTGACATTACAAGGTTTCTATTGATATAAGTTTTATATGAAGTTCATTATAATTCAAACGACTTAAATAGATTTTACTTTTGTGGTGTCAAAATGACACCCAAAGTCGGAAAAGGGAGTTTTTTTGTCTAGGCTTCCAGGGTTCGTCCATAAAAATAAGTAAAGATGCAATATTGAAGAACTTTTGAATTCATTTAGGGTCCCCGAAGAAATTTTTGTATTTTGAAGCTTCTGAAAAAAGTTACAAGCCTTCAAACTTGCAATGGTGTCAAAATGACACCCTAATGCGGATGAGGGTTAAAAAAAATCATTTCGTGACAAGATATGAATTATGAAATTGATTTTGGACTTTAATCATGTTCCTGACTTGTAATCTGATTCTGTACCTTGCTTCTGTAACCTGGATTCTGATCTTGATTCCGGAACCAGACCGTTGATGCTGATCATGATCCAACTCTGGATCTAAACCCGGATTTTAAATCTAATCCTGATTTCCCGAGGAAGTAGCATTTTTGGTGCCTACTTTTCAATATCTGATTTTGGACGATTTAGGCATACTTAATTCAAATCATTAGTCAGATTTGGTCTATATAATTCTACAATTTTTTGAAATTTTCATAGATAAGATTACTAAAGCTTAGTTCTTTTAGAAATGGGACTCTTTGTTTTGCTTATAGCTCGTTAACTAGTAACCGGATATTCAAAATTTTGACAGCATTTTGCTGTCAGTGAAAAGTACTATCCGACCTATTTTTTTTCAAAATTTTAAATTTACGTGTTTTTGAGATATTTACGATGCAAGAAAAAATGAAAAAAAATAATTTTGCACAGTTTCCTTCAAAATCCATCATTACCAAATTGAGAGCTGACAAAACCGTTGATTATTCAAAGAATTAATGTGTGTGTGAGTGATGGAAAAGTGTGCACACACTGTCAAAAATATCCACAAAGTTCAAATCAAACATTGGAGTGAAGCACACGATCGACAACTACGGTTAAGGGTCATCTGGAAAGTCAAGTCTCATACCAGCATTTTTAATTTGGAATAAGCGAAAAACTAAGGGTGGATGGCTGAAATGTCCCGGAAAATTTCTCCGATAAGCTGAAAATGTTGCCTAGTAATAAGTCATTCAAACCCAACCTCAAACAACAATTTTTTGCTAGTTTCAGAGCTCTTAAGCTGAACAGCCAGCACAGAGACAGAAAGAAAAGATGATTTTCGATTATTTGTTTATTTATTTATTAGTCTTCGAAAAAATATTGTTTCGCACAGACTTATTGTTCTAAGAGATGCCTTAACCTATTTTTAAATGATTGCTTAGACATACCAAAATCGAAAATACTAACACACTCATTAAAATAACGGTTACATGTGTCTATTGGGTTGTAGTAGCCATACGTGGTTCGATGAGATGGAATCCAAAGAAGCATTTGGTTCCTCAGCGGGCGTGTAGGAGCATACAAATTTATGCAATCCAGGAGATCGTTGTTTTCAATATTGCCGCTCAGTAAGTCGAATGTGAATAAACATTGCAGGAACTTCCTTCTACGGGATAGCGTTTCAAGATGAATCAGGTTACATCGATGTTCATAGGGAGTCCTGACTTCGGGATTCCAGTTAAGTTTCCGAAGAGCAAATCGAACAAACGCTCGCTGGACACCTTCGAGAGATTGACTCAAAGTCAGTTGGAATGGGGCCCATACTGGAGCTGCGTATTCAAGTATACTTCTGACGATCGAACAATAAAGTGTTTTAAGTGCATACACGTCGTTGAAATGGATTGTGTTGCGACGGAGGAAACCAAGCATAGCGTAAGCCTTGGCGGTTATTGTAGTGATATGCGTGTGAAATCTCAACCGGCTATCGAAGGTAACACCGAGGTCCTTTATTGTGTCAACGGTTTCGAGAACGGTATTACCCATTGTGTAGTTATACTGATGCACGTTACGGGTTCTTGATAAGCTCATTGTTTTGCACTTTTTGACGTTCACCAACATTCCATTCAAACCGCACCATCTCATAATAACGTCGAGATCATTCTGCAACATTAACGACAAAACTTATGAAATACCCTATTTCAAACAAATTCCAGCTTTGAATCCTATACCATGTCTTCTCGTGGCAAGGTCCCGAGCATATCAAAGTATGTATTTGCTAGTTGTTTTTTATTAAATAAAATGATTTACCAAAATTCTGCTCCTGTGGAAAAAAAAACAACAATTTTCAAAACGAAAACTTTGGTTTTCGCTGTTTTTCAAAGCCCAAAAAGAGTAATCTTGTAATGTATACTTCGCAACCTTCGATCTATACTAACCAATTTTACTTGAACTTCAATCTCATGATGGTTTCACTTCGTTATTGTCAAATTTTGCCAGCAGAATTTGCATTAAAAACGCTTAAAAGTGGCTCAAAAATAATAAAGTTTTGGAAATTCCGAAACACCTGTATCCACTAAATTGCCCTCAGTTTCTTTAAAAGAGAAGTATTGAACCGTAAAGTAGCTGAAATTGAAGGAGAAGGTTGTAGCTATCTAAAATTCAGATTAGACGAAGTATGAGTTTGAAAAACTGATCAACATCATGAATGAAAAAAGTGTGCGCCGGCCTATGGGAGGTACCAAGAATAAAATAGATTTTTTTCTTACAAAAAACGATGAATATTTTTTTTCAAATTTTTTCATGAATTAACATAAAATTACCTTCATTTCCTTCATAGAAAGTATTTAGATCAAACGAATGATTTTCAAGATACAGGCATTCGTAACTGTCCCATTTCTAAAAAAACTAAGCTTTATTTCTGACATCAATTAAAGGGAATGGACCCTACTTTGCTGAGTTTCGTTAATGTGATGACTGTTTAAAATTAAATTCAAAAATAATTTTTTGATTTTTTGTATTGAATGTAGTAAGCCTGGGTTTATTTTTGAATTCACTAGGCAGAGAGTTGAAGATGTTTTTTTCTCTGTTTGCAACACTGATTTGAGCAAATAAAGTTTGTGATCCACTAGTAGAAAGATTGACGAGTGCTGAACTTCTTGTGGTATGTGCGTGAAATTCTAATGATAGAGATATAACAATAACAAGATTCCAACGATTCGATTTTCCCACAAAAAGCAAAATAAACGATTTTCATCATTTTGGATAATTCATCCCAAAAAAAATATAGTGAGAATCGAACTCACTGCAACATCTCATCTCGGCTTGCCAGTCTGATATCTTACCCAGTGCACCATCTGAGTCGGTTAGCAAACGAAAGTTTATTGTCATAGCCTTTCTGTCACCGCCAATTACCAAAAAAAGTACTGCATTGGACGTCTGCCGTTTGGCCGGTGTTTTTTTTTCATGCTCCTTTGTCTTTGATGGGGTAGGAGAAGTTGAAAAAACAGCATACATTAGTGGAGGCAATGCGACGAAAACTACACCAATCGGGCGTTATCCGACACCTTATTCGTACCTATCGGAAGAATGCAAAAAAGCGCATTATTTTGCTCTCATAGCTTTCAAATTGTTGCCAGCGACAATATTTTACAGTGCTCTCATTAGCCAATATAACTCAATTCCCATCTTATTTTAGCCGTTTGGATGCCCTGCTGGTTGCAGAGAGAACATGACGATGATTTTCTCACTTTAAACCTGTGTGCCAAATTTACAAACATGGCAGACTTTCTATCATATCCGATCTATACTGACTTCAGACGACATTTTATACGATCATTTCACTATGCAGTTGGAATTGCGATTCGCAACACCATTGTGAACGACTTAATTTATTATTTCTGATACGATTTCATGTTTGCTGAGACTCGATCTCATTATCTCTGGCTTAGAAGACTCAAACGCTACCCTCTAGGCTACGGTCGGAGTGAGTGAGCGACATCCAGAAAAGATCAGTTTGTATCTCACTCATATGCGATGTTTTCAAAACCAATGATTCTAAATGATGCGACTCAATTGACATTGCTGAGTGGAACGCTGATCGAGATTGCATACCAGTCAGGTGTAGCAGTTGCGAGAGGCGCTATACCATTATCGTTATACAATCCGAAAGTTTCCAACAAGAAACACAACCTGAATGTTTGTTTCGATTGATTTTTGGAACATTGCATGGATGTATAGTTCCGGATCTTAAGCGATTTAAGGGGGTATTCGATAAGGAATTGTATTTATTCGTAGTTTGAAGGAAAAGGGGCGGGGCTTACTTTGTTGTGAAGAAGTAGGCTATGGCCGTCGATGACGGTTGTGTTTTTTCCGGCTGGATAAATTAGAAAATTCAATTTGTGCCAAATAGTTGTAAAATGTGAACAGAAACAGAATATACATTCGAATAACTAACAAGAAATCTCCGGATAACCGGAGCGTGATCAAGATGGTGATCTCCAAACTTCTTGATTGATGTCGGCCGTTCACACTAAGCGGGTAAGAAACGTTCAGAGTGACCCATTCATGTGCGTTGGTCTCTGGGAGATATCCAAGCTAAGTATTTTCGTTATTCTCTACCTTTAATATGTTGCAAATTTAGTTTGAATAAAACTATGTATTTAATTTGAAAAATATTTCTGAATATTTGTGCCACATCAAAAATTTCCATAATAGTTTCGTAATTTTGATTAAATTAAGATATTTCATCATCTTGAGATTTGATGATCTTTTCAAATTCTTGTCGTTTATTCAATTTGTTAAAAAAAAACTGAATTCATAATGTAGTTGTTAATGAGTACCACAATCACAGAATTTTCGAATTTTTCACTAGTCATTCTTTTTTTATATGTATCAGGGAAAATTTGTGATTTTTTTAAAATATCATATTTAGAACTCATAAGAAAAACTCACTAAAATTTGTGTTCAATTTTTAAGAAACTATGAATTAATTACTTTGCTACGGTTTTTATGAGCCGGAAGGATTACCTCGTTTACTGGGTAACGTTGTTTAAAAGAAACACTTTACTTTCTTTTTTCTATTTCAATCCTATATTAGTTTTAATTTTTTTTTAATGTTCCTGTTCGCTACGACGAAAACCTCGACAAAGCGCGCCACCTGGGTGTGAATATCTTCATCGCAGTATTTCAACAAGCCCCTCGTCCGTCAACAATCGAGCTTGGAGCGAAAAGGGAAAACGCAAATTTTAACCATTTTGGTAAAGCTTCCTGCACTTCCGCCAAAGGGAACATAAAAGGAAACCTCTGACAAAAGCATGCTCTCAATTCTGATTGGCCAGCGAGACCAACCACTGCATCTATAGTTTGTTTACATCGTGGAATCAAGTTTATTGAATAATTGCAGAGATTAATTTGTATTTTTAAGAAAGAAATTAAAGTGAATATTTTAAAGTAAACAGTGAATAAAGTTTAACTAAGAACTACATTTACCTGTGCATTGACGCGTGAACCTGAAATAAAACTTACCTGTGTGAACCGGGAAAAACTCAAAACCTGAAAATTAGAAGAAAGAAAAATACTTACCGGAGATCGAACCTGGAAAAGAAAAGTGATTTAAGAAAAGTTATCCGCTACCTACCGCTGCTATTCGACAGTTCCAAACAAAAGAGTTGAAGGTTTGTTTTTAGGTTTCCTTCCAAGAATATATCATTTTCTGTGTAATTTTACCCAAATTTCTTTCTAGATTTCTCTAGAAACTTACTTTGGAGACAGAAAATACGAAACGAAAAAGTTTTCAAGTTTTTGTAATTTTTCAATCAAAACAGTAAAGTATAGTAACACTTGTGATTGGTTTGCGATAGATTTCAAAATTCGTCAAACAATTCAATTTGTTTATTCAATACATTTTGATTGTTTAAGTGAGAAAAAAATATTTTGAAATGTTTTCAAAATGAAGGCAGATTTTTTTTAAATTAAGTTTTAGTAGTGATACTCAAAGTAAAATTGAGATAGGAAATATTATAAGGGAAAAAGTCATAAACTAATTTCATTAGGCAATAGTACTAGTTTAGAAGAATAGGTTTGGTAGTTTTGATAACACTAGTCAAAAGTGTCTCCCGATCATATCCTTTAACCCAAACCTCCAAACCAAAATTATTTTGCTAGGATGCAGAGATGACCTCGGTCCTAAAGCACAAATTTGATCTTTCATCCTTTTCTACCTTTTCCAATCCATCCATTGACTACTAGGACGTGGCCGTCGCCGTTATTGATGTTAAAAGAGAGAGCATCAGGTTTGAGGATTGTGAATGTGATACCAATCCCCCAAGCTCCATTCATTTGACCTCTGAACAAAACTGATGGCCTCGGTCAATCACGGAGTAGCAACAATTGGCGATGTGGAACTCGTTCTACTGAGCCACGCCTACGATCGTGGAGTTCAAAATGTATTTATTTTCATAACGATATTTTCCAAATAATGAAAACATTAAAAAATAACTCCAACAAGCATTGGTATATTCATACGACAGAAAAATGTTTGAGAAGCATTTCGGACTCAATGATTAAAGGTGGATGTGAGTAGTCAATCAAGCTAAGCTAAGCTAAGGGGGCGGGGCTTACTTTGTTGTCAATATGAATGGTAGGAAATACCGGAAAATGTCTTTAAATAGGATGTCTTTTACAGTGACACATTCTCGAGACGCGAAACTCGTTCGAGAATTTAAATTTGTACCTTTATAGTGTTGTCGTTAAATGGATTGTATTTCTACGTCAAAATTAACAAGTCTTTTCTCCAATTTTAATAAACACCGCACCAATTAAAATGCCATACCATAAAAATACGACTAAACAGTGCTAGGTTTAAGGCGAACAGATTGTTCTTAACTCCGGTCAAAGCCAACAAACCTCTGTATGAAGTGTATAGGAAGGTACACATAAAGTAAAAACAAGAGCAGGTCGCGGCAGTTATTTTGACTGATTGGTCCGAGACCTTGGGGAGAACAGAAAAAAAAGTGCCGACAGAGCGAGCAGTGCATAATGTTTCTGTAATCAATTACGACGACAGACCACTAATCGGCCCGATAATTTGCTGAACAGCAGATTTTTTTGTCGCCGCTGCTTCTTTGGCACAACAACCTGTTCTGTGAGCCCAATCAATTAGCCTCAATATGCAAGCAGTAGAATATGTATAACTTCGTTGTTGTGGATTTTTTTGCATGCATTGTCGCTCCTCCCAAGAATCAGATCTTACGCAAATGTAGTGAGGCATGATCGAGTAGGTACCTACGCAAATCAAACGTCGAAAAAGACTGGGTTTTACGTTCGAAGAAGCAACAAACAAAAAACTCTCTCTAGGAAGCCGCCATGATACGAAACACCTCCTCACCGACTGACCGACTCACTGATAAGGAAATCGTTTTACAGCTGTTTCGATAAATTGAGTAGGTAGCCGTCCGAGACTTTTTTTTTGCAAACGGCGAAGAAAACACAACAACATTCACTATAGGTAGCGTCGCTTTTCCTAAAGGAAATTAATCATCGTCTCCGCTTTTTTCACAGTGAACTTCGCAAAACCTATCGCGGAATTCGATGAACCGTTCATAATTGATGACACCAGTTTGTTTTGGTGCCCTGGCCCTGGCGCTCAGGCTGTCATCGGCATCGCATCGCTCGGTCATTGAACACAACTATTGTATGCGTTTGGAGAAATCCCATGCATATAAATTGTAGATGCACAAAGTGACATTGCAAACGGTGATGTTGGAGGGTAAAAAAATTGAGACCGTTTGTACAGACGATACCGGAAAAAACCATCCAGACAGAGGGCTTATGACGATGATTCGTCTGTCTACTATTTGGTTTGAGATAAAAACACTCAGAATCAGAAAACATTTTTTTTTCAATTTGGTTCATTGCATTCATCAAACTGTAATATCTAAATCAGTCGCAGTGGGGCAATCTAAAGGTGAAATCATTGATCGCAGGAATTTAAGTACGGTATGATGGTATGACAAAATATGACATAAACCATAATAGCAAAATTGGCACAGCGATCAAACTTTGGGTGCACTCCTATTACTCGCTTCAAATAAACAGGGCTAATGGTTGTTGAAATCGCTCTTGTGGGGTCTTGACAGATTGCTTGCACTCGGCGCCACACTTTGAGTCACAGTTCGAAAAGACTCAGAGATTGGTTGTCTACTGTTAGTATTTGGATGGTGTTCTAATCTGTTTTGACACGGCGGGATTAATGATTGGCGATTTGTTGCCCTAGATGCTCTACGCAGAACTATTCCAATCCAGATCTTGTGCGTTGTTTGCTTTTGTGGACTATTTTATAGCTTTGCAGTAAATAAATATCTTCAAAAATAACGATTTTATACGAAGAACTACTGATTTTACTGTTTTTTTTTCGATTCATGGATTGTTTGAGCAAAAATATCATGAAAAAAACAATTTTCAAATCCTAGCACTTTCATGTTTGTCCCGATCAAAATTATAAAAAGTCTCAATGCAACTTCAACTTCAGATACATATTCAGGTAAAATTTGACCATAAATGAGGGTGTGAGAAAATCCACTTACTCAAATTAAAAATTGGTCGGTGTTGAGAAATGTAATTAAAGAATAGTTTAACTTGCTTTTAGCAAATAAAATATCTGAAATTTTCCTAGAAACTGCTCACCAATCTTTGTAAAAAATTAAGGCTTCCATTAGTTCATCAATTTCTTTTCTAATTGTTGTATACCTCGATGGGAAAACAGTAAATTTACGTAATCGGCAAACATATTTAGATATCCTCGGCATTTTAACTCGTACTTGACGCGGTTGTGGTTGTACGTACATGTGTACAAGTAAATCCAAACATAAACCGGTGTTTACCGGTTGTTTACGTTCGGAAATGTCTTGATTCGCCATCAACTGCAGTCTGCAGATCACTTTGCAACTGGTATCCAGACACTGCGATGCAATTACCTTTTCTGCAGACATCAGATAAGGAATGTATGTTGAAAATTGTGTTTTCACTATTGGTTGGTTATTAAGTAAAAGAATTTTCAAAGATATAGACTTTTGTAGCTCTAATCTAAATTTAAAATTTCCGAAATTTCAATAAATAAAAAAAAAATTAAATTCAAAATTAAACCAAGAATCAAAATATGATGATTATTTCTATTTCATACATGCTTTTATTCTTTGAAGAAAAATCTCGTCAACTGAGTATAGCCTTTTGACGTTTTAAACAACTTTAAAAACATATGCCGCATCCGATTGGTATCGTTCTCAATACCAATCGATGCGCGATATTATTTTCAATTCTCAATTATCGCGTAAAACCGCCCTCCTCATCATATGAATGTCACGTTATCAACCACCGACTTACGCACGCTTACAAGTTGTGGGGTGTCGCGACAAGAAAGGGGTAGAAGCGATAAATCGATATACGTAGACAGTCTACTTATTACGGAGCTGGAGAAAGACAGAGCGGTTGAGTTGTGGAAGGGTTTACAAGAAAAGTGAGAAACAGGTGACGTGAGCAACGTGACTAAGATGATAACAACGTTGGGGCTGTGCAATTACCAATACAGCTTTGGGGGTCAGGCAATATTTGGCTCACGTATCAGGGCGGTTCATGATTGGATTTTGTTTACAGAGACAAAACTCTTTGATGTGTTCGGTTTTTTCTTCGGCTTGAGAATAGATTTTACACGTTCGATAGTCTTGAAGGTAATTTTATTTTTGTTCTGCTCATAATTTTCAGTTAATATTACTCTTAAAGGCTTTGCCAATTTTTTATTTAGTTCAATAGAGCTGAAAATCGGCATTTAAATAAATATTCTGTAATTTTATATCGGCATCATTATAATCAATTATAATTGTTGTAGTAACTTATTAGACTCGGTTGTTCCAGATTGTTGCTAGCCTTTTGCAGAATTGCGAGACGAACCTCACATGTCTTCAATTTATTATTAGGATCGGCTATGATGAGCATGTTCTGACAAAGCTGCTGGCAATCACGACCGTTGAACTGAAAACCTAGGATTATCGATTCTAATATTTCCCGCACCGAATCACATCCTCCACGCATTTAGGTTTTCAGTTTTATAAATCATATAGGTATTGTCTTTCGATGCTGTCATCGTTCAGCATTCATGTTTTAGCATTTGCGTTGTTTTGTTGGCTTGTCAGAAAATCAACAACAAGCCCAAATGAGTGAGTGGTGTAATTCACATAGGTTTGCGAAAAATCGTCACTAATTAATATTGATGAAGCTGGTTGGTCTGGTTGGTTGAGGTTAGGTCAAAAAAGTGTGTCTTCACCATACGTATTAGCATCATACCCAAAAACGAGCCCCGGGACCTCCTGTTTCTGATTTATGGATATTAATTTTCATAAAAGCCGGAAATACCGGCAGAATCTAGACTGTAGAGCGATCATCGGAAGGCGGATGGCCAGGGCTGTAAACGTATACCTCATACAAGCCAACCTAGGGGTGCTAAACGGTCAGCTCTCGTTTTCTTGGCGTGTCTCTAATAATGTTCCTACTAGGTGTATAATTTATCCCCTTTGGAAGAACGAAAGAACGAAGTGTATAAACTCCGTGTCAGTTCATGCCAATAGGTAATCTTCTGTCGTGAGGTTTTTGTTCCAGTAAATTGTGTCTAACCCCGAAGAACTGGGTGGCAAAAGTCATGACTCTTCGACTTTTTTTTTCATGCCTTCCATGTTAGTAAGACTTCTCGGTAGACAAGCTTGAAACAAGGAATAAATTACTATTTTCTGTCTTTCGATGTGCTTGCCCCCATCTACGGATTGGGATGGGCGACCGGCTGCGAACCAGATTCGTTTGTCGGCGGAAGATGTCCATTAAGGAATTGAGTTTTGTGGGAACTATCATTACCGGGAGGGGTTTCATTTTCGGTTTTTCATAATTTAATGGAGCGCACAGGAAATTAAATCTTAATTACTGTTAAGTCCTTTCGTGAAGCTGGCCATCAAAACGCTATTGGATTAAATTGTATTTTTCATCGCCATCTATCTGTGGCAGCACATGAATGTCAAAAGTGGGTATTTATGTTTTTCTCAATTTCCATTTGAATTGTAACTTCATATTTTTCCCACATTTCCACTCCAAACCCATTTTTTAAATATTGAGATACATGAATCAGAATTAACAAAAATATCAAAAATGATAAAAATGACAAACTTAGCAGAGATGCGAAATATGACAAAAATGCCGAAATACACAAATATGACAAATGAGGCCCTTGGAGCCAAAGGGGTATAAGTGCATAAAAGCTTATTTCGAGAAAACACGCTTTTAAATTGGTGTGTTTGGCAATTTTCCATCTATTTTTATTTCGAATGTAAAAGTATGCAAAAAAGATGCTAAAAATCCGAAAAAACATCAAACATAGTTTGGAATATGAGGAATCGCTTGGCGTTATTAACTCAAAAAAGGGCTATTTTGTTACTTATACCCCTTTGTCTCTGAGGGTGTCAAATATGGAAATAAAATAAAAATGACAAAAATGAAAAAAAAAATCTATTTTTATTCTATTTTAAGAAGTTTTTACCAACGCAGTCATCCTTATGATAGTCCAAAATTAATGAAAATTATAAAAACGATATAATTTTAAAAATGTGTTAAATCAAAACATCAAAAATTAAGAGAGATGACAAATGACAAAAAATAGAAAAATGAGAACATGACAAAATTGACCGGAGCCACAATTATGACAAAAATGAATAAAATGACAAAAATGACAAACATGAAGAAATGAAAGTTACAAAAATGATAAAAATTACAAAAAATTCTAAAGATAACAAAAATAACGAAAATTACAGAAATTACCAAAATGACAGGAATGAAAAAAACAGGATTGATAAAAATGACCAAAAAGGAAAAAAAAATTAAAAAAATGATCAACATGAACAATATGAACAAACAAACCACAAATAGCTAAACCTACAAAGGAACTAAATTATAAAAAAATAACAAAAATGATAAACCGTGAAAAAACGTTACAAATCACAAAAGCGACAAAAATATCACTTAAAATTTATAAAAACCACGAAAATGACAGTGATAAAAAAACAGAAAATTCAAAAACAAAAAAATTTAAAAAAAAAATGAGAAAATCGTTACAAATGACTAAATTGACAAAAATAACAATACACAATTGAAAATTTTGGGTCCAATACTGGTTAGTAAATTATAGATTTTCGTGATAGAATAATCTGAAAAAATGTTCTAAAAACAACTACCTTTCAGGGTGACCACTCATACGGGAAAGTCGAGAAATGTGAGAAAAAGTCGGGATATAAAATTCATCGGGAAGAGTCAGAAATTCCTCCAAGAAATCTGAATTTTTTGGCTCAGCTGCTCAGTGAATATATTTCAGTACTAATGCTAATGCTCAAGGATAGCTGGAAAATTATGAAACTTACACTCAAATTATCTTTTAAAAAATTCAACTAAAAATTTCGAGCAAGTCAAAAATGATAAAAATTTTATGTCCTCCAGTTGATACCGAGAACTAGCTAGTAGTAATATGAGACTTCTGTTTGTATTTCTTTGCGGTCTTCAAGATGTCAACTCCCGTTCAAATTTCATCCTATTTTTTGTTTAAGTTTCTACGCTAAAATTCTAATCATCAACTAATTAAGCACATAATTGAAAGAACAAGCTCCACATATGTTATTAAAATTGGACCTCCGATTACGGATCTATATTTGTATATGAAGTTAAGTCAGAGATTTTTTTTTCTTAGAGAGATTTCTTGAATCGATAAATCTTTAAATATTGAAGCGGTTCAGGAAATAGAATTACTTTAAATGAATAAACTTTCAATGAATAAGGTAGCATAGTTACGAGTTTAGGGGCCCATCTTCTTTTCTATGCTAGAATTTAACATTTGGACCCTTTATAAACTTTTTAATGAATTCTTGGTTCGGTTTGACCAGGCCGAACTGAACGCCATCGCCTTGAAAAAAAAATTGAAACAACAAAATTTGTATCTCATTTATAAAACCGAAAAAGCGAATATGATTGACGACATTTATTTTCTTGGATTTGTACATTAAACTGAAGTTTCTCGTTAAAATGCTTTTCAGGTTGAATTCGTTCTGGTCGAATTCCGACAATTTGTCCTCCGCTTTGAAATAAAATCTGATCAAATATATTTAGATGAAATGTTAAGGCGTGAGTAATGAAAATTTTGGAACCAACAATTGTAGTTGGATGGATAAAATTATCGAGGAACCATCATTTGATTTTTAACCTAAATTTACACGGTGAATTCAAACCAGGTTTGAAATTGAATTTACGACTTTAAAGCAAATCTTTTTTTCTGGAAAAGCCAAAGTTTATGAAGAAAATTCATATAAGATTTATCTGAATAAATCGTCTTTGTGTTTTGATTTTTTTATTTGCGGCTGTTTTGAATCATTCCAACGAAATGTGACATTCAATAAAAATGAGTTTTGCTACAAAACACTTTTTTATCATATACATGATCTATTTAAAAAATTTCCGACGAAAAAACTGTTCCACTTTGTTTATAACTGATTTTAAAAACCATTTGAATTACCCACACCGGTACCATTTCTGTTTAATTTTTAATTTAATGCATTTTCTCATTTTGCTTAGACTGTTTTCTAAAAGTTCTTATTGACTTTCAAATTGGATCTATTGTCAGCGAGATGTAAACGTGCGCAGAGTAAGTCACAGTAGAAATTTAAATTTTAAATATGATTTTATTTTTGAGTTTTGTTGAAAATTTTGTTGAAATGAAGTCACTTATCAAAAGTAGAAAATAGGGAATTCCGAGCGGGGAAAAGTCGGGAAAAATGCGGGATACGAAAATTTGAAATTTAGTGGCCACCTTGCATAGAGTCGCCAAACACATTTCATTTAAATCGCAAAAAAAACCAACACATACTCGAAATTTTTTGCATTTTTATTGATCATACTATACCTTTACAAATTCGTCATAAATTATTTCGGTTTTTAAGAAGATAATGATGCCAAAATGTGTCCAATTATGTCAACTATATAATTCACTTTTCGAAAAATTTCTACTGAAAAAACTATGATTCTACTGAAACAAATTATACTTTAACACCACCTTTCAACATTTTTGTTACCATGATCTGGCCTAAAAACCATATTTGAGCTACGTTGCAAAACTATAAATTTTGTACACATCGGTTTTGGAGAGATATATCGATTTTCAGCGATACTCATTAGGGAGATTTTGGTATGGGATTTTATGGAACGTCCATTTAAAAAAATTAATGGCGGAAAATCAAAGATCACATGAAATTATTGGGGGTCCCAGAAGATTGTTTTTTTCATTTGGATGCGACCGAATAAAGTTACAAGCAGCCAAACGTCCAATAATGTCATATTGACACTCTAGTCTCGGATTACTATTTTGGCTGTATCTCCAAAACTACTTGTCTTGCCAGATGGGGTGACCATCCCCGTACGAGTTATAACATTTTACCATCTCAGCTTAAATTCAGCATTTAAAGTAATCAAAGTTTTGAGTTTCCAAAATCATACGCCGTAAATGGAAATTTAGGCAAACTGAAAAATCAGTGACTTTCTAAATTTCATGTTTTTGAGATTTTTTATCACATTTAGACACATAATAAAAGATTTCCGGAGTATTCCGACATAAAATGTACTAAATATGCAGATGTCTTAATTTCAGGTTCGTTTTTCATTCCTAATAATATTTTATTTGATGAATAAATTTAAATTTTTAAATTATTGTGCTCAGTGTAACGAAAAGCGTAAAGCAAAAATCGATATGCCTTAAATTTGATACTCAAAATGTTAAAATTGTACGATTTGGTACTAGAATTGGTCACCCTACTAGTCTGTTCAAAATAAATTTATTGCTTTCGATTAAAAATGAATGAAATTGAAAAGAAAAGCAATTTTTTAATCAGAATTCTATGATTCACATGAAATTATAGTTATAAAATCACAATTTCAAAACTTTCCAAGAACTTTTAAAATAACCAGCTGTGGTCTGTAACACCAAGCTTTTTTGTTTTTAAAATATGAACTCTTGATCTATATGAAACCATACCAATCAAAAGTTTTTCAATAAAACGACTTTAGTTCAGCTAAACGAGTTCTTTTTGTTGTAGACACCCATGTTTTAGGAACTTTTTTTTACATTAAGGTCGGTTTCTGAAGACCACAAAAAACATAACTAAAATTGTTAAGAAGCATCTAATAGCAAACGTTTAGACAACTTCAAAATAGTATAGTTTATAAAAATCGGTTCAGTAGTGTTGATTTTATAGCCAAAACAAAAATCCGGGTCTATATGACCCTACCGGCTTAGTGCCCTGTTCTTGTTGGATGACTCTGGTAACCCTAGTCAATAATCTAAAAATGAGGAATTGTAGAGCTTTTATTTTAGAAAAGTCAGAAAGTTTCATGTATCTAACTCTAACTGTTCTTGAGATATTGCATCGAGAATGTACATTTTGGGTCATCCAGACCTTAACCTCAAAGGAAGTTCAAGATACTGATAATGCTAAGTTGAAAGACTTTAATGATGCATTTTATTTTTTCCTGCGACATTCATAGCGAAAAATAAATTCGCTACACATCCTCTCCTTCACCTGAACATCAATGCTTATCGTGATGAATGCTTTGGGGTATCATGAAACAGCCAGACACCGTAACTTACCGAACAAACCAACCAGACCAGCCAGCCAATTGTTAATTAGATAATTTATCTTAATTTATATGCACGGCAGAGTGCATCTACAGATTGGAATCAATTTCAGTCGCAGGGTGACGTTAGCGCTTTACGGCAAACGGCGCGACAGATTTCGCGTTTCTCGCACTTGGCAGCACTTTTGGAGGCAGGATATCTACACCCACCGCCCCCGCGCTCATCCCAGTCAGAATTGAATTTACAACCGGTGAGGCGAAATATCTGAACTAATAAAGCACTTCAATGAGCTGGGTGGATTAACATCGTCGTCACACCATCGCATCGGCAACATCATCGCCATTGATGGTGCATAAATCGTGGCGATGGGCGTGATTCTATTACTGATGATCGGGTAGAGCTTAGCGTGAATTAATTGCTGGAACGAACGAAAACAGGCGCAAATCAGTTGACACCATTGTTGATCACAATCTTAGAAGATAGGCGCGAGAATGGAAATACAGAAAAAATTATAATCGATCCACGATTCTGACACCTGACCCAAGGTCGTCTCGGAGCGCTAGAATGGGTATATTATAAAATCAAAGCCGCGCTAGCGATTCAAAAAACATGCCGCCAAAAGACGCGATGAAATGATTATGCCATTAGCGAGAGGTTTGTGTCTTATTACCAAACTAGACACGACCGAGAGCATAGCACTTGTAATGTACCTTCTTACATGCTTCCATAATTAGTATGAAAGTCTACGGAGACCGCCGTCAATGTAACTTGTACTCGACTGATGCAGCTTCTCAAACCGACCCTCTTCGATGAATGGAGTAATAGGGTTGTCTACCGATAGACCGATAGAGAAGAAGTAGGGAAAAAAAGTTCAAAATGTTTGCCCTCACACAAGAACGTAAAGCTTTTGATGGCTGCCTTTTGTAGCTCTCGCTCGAGCATTATGAAGAAAAGTTAACCTGTTGAGTTGAGTCGAGAGAATGCATAATGTAGCAGCAGCAGGTCTTGGCCTCATCGTATATTTCCACCCTTTACCAGTCCATGTGGTATATGTGGTTAAAAAATTGGCGCCATGGTTAGGTTGTTAGCTTGCAAGCTGCAAAACTGCATATCTTAAATAGGGAATGTAGAATGGAAAATAAGGCCGCACAGGGTCGCGTACTACAGAAGCACGTTTCTAAGATATGTTTACTTACGGGCTTACACAAGTTTTAGATGGCTTTTTCTTGGGTGGATTGTGAAGATAAATTTTTGAAATAGGAACACGTCCAGTGAAATAATCGTAGAGAACATCTTTTCCAGAGGCAGAATTGATTTATTTGGTGTATTGTTGAGGACGAACTTTTCGAGAGATGTGTTTTTTGAAACGTATATTTACAAAGTAAGGATTATGAGACAAAACTTTCACGGGTAAATGCAGACCAAAACATTGATATTTGTGTAACACACCACCAAAATTTTATGATTGCATGGAAAGCCAAATAAACCATTTGATTTCAACTCAAAAGCTGAAAAACCCCAATAAAAGTAACACATAAACAATTCATCATAATTCAAATCGCTTATCCTCGAAAGCCTCAATTCAATTTGTCCAAACCAGACTCCGAATAAAACCCCCGGCAAACAAATTTAAAACAATTATATTTACCACTCAAATGAAACGCAATCATCCACCCAACTAAACTCGTATAAATACTAGTGGGTACTGACTTTTTCCATTTTGTTTCCTTCCTCTCGTTTCAGGTACATACTATGACGGTTGCATTCAGCTGCTAGGAAACCAACCCAACTAAATGGTGAGTGGGACGATGTAAAATAAAATAAAATCAGGCTTTTAGGAACTTTTTCGAGGCCTGCCTAACTGGTGTAAATTCAATCTGTGTGGTTCGCCATGGTAAGGATTCCGGGAAAAGTTTTTGCCATACTTTTTCATGGGAACCTGGCTGCCCCCGAACTTCTGGGGAATTCATTATCCTGCGCGTAATTATCATCATCAGCCACACCATCATTTTCCGTGGAATCAGTTTGGGTGAGCTTTATTAAAATTGCTTTCCAAGAAATTGTTTTATTTCTGTAAAAAAAATATACAGGGATTCATAGAAATTATAGGGCGCCCCCTCCCTCCCCCCTCCTAGCCCAAAGTTAGGAAAAATACTCCCGGCACCTAAAAACATTATAAGTATAAAGTATAGAGGCATGAAGATAAAAAATAATCTAAAAATCTGATGCAAAATGCTAATTTTATGTTATTTCAATTTTACAACAACAGCGTTTGAAGAGCATGCAAAAAATATAGTAGGTCTTTAGTTCATTAAGAAAATCCAACACAAATTAGTGAACGCCATATTTAAAAACAACTTGAAAACCAAAACAGTCCACAGTGCAAAGTTCTGATGCAGAAAATTGTAAAACTCCCAATATTTAATAGAAAAACGAATATTCTACGAAAATTCGTCAGCAGTAAGTCTCACCAAACTTTAAAATACATGAAACACAAAATTATAACCAACATAACCCAACACAGAAACCCAATGACAGCAGTTCAAGATAAGCCGAATCAAACTTAACAAGAAAACGACACTTTATCGGTAAGCATCAACAAAATTCAAAGTCGATTTTCACTAAATTAACAATAAATTGTAGCCCCTGATGAAGATCCAATAAGGATCGAAACGTTGGAGTAAAAAACAGTCGTTTTTACTTAAAAATCCGAGACTGATAGCCGTTAAAAATCCCTAAAAAAATCAACCAAAACAGTCGTTCCATTCATAAAGAAAATCCGGTTCTGAATAAAGGGTGATACGGTCAAAATTTGGTCAAGGGAAAACGCCTGTAAATCGGTGAATTCGTTTATTTAAAAAATCAAATTAAATTTCTTTTTCAAGTTTAATTAGTATAAAATTCAGGAAAAATATTCAGTTAGGCTTCCGCTTTTCCAAATCCGAATTGCCGGGCCTTACGCTTAACCCCTGCCATCAGATTTTGTACAGCCACCTTGTCCAACTTCTTCGCCGCGGAAAGCCAGTTTGTCTTGAACTGCTGCTCGTCCTTAGAAGTTTTTTTGGTCTTCTTTAGGTTACGCTTGACAATAGCTCAGCATTTCTCAATTGGGCAGAGCTCTGGCGTGTTGGGAGGGTTCTTGTCCTTGGGAACCACCTGCACGTTGTTGGCGGCGTACCATTCCATGGCCTTTTTACCGTAATGGCAAGATGCCAAATCCGGCCAAAACAGTACGGAACAACCGTTTTTCTTCAGGAAAGGTAGCAGACGTTTATTCAAACACTCTTCCACGTAAATTTCTTGGTTGACAGTCCCGCTATGAAGCTATGAAAATGCTGCTTTTCAAGCCACAGGTACAGATGGCTTGCCAAACCTGATATTTCTTCGCGAACTTTGACAGTTTCATGTGATTGAAAATATCTGCTACCTTTCCCCTTCCTTTTGCTGTATAAAACTTCTGTCCCGGAAGCTGCTTGTAGTCGGCTTTGACGTAGGTTTCGTCGTCCATTACCACGCAATCAAACTTCGTCAGCATCGTCATGTACAGCCTCCGGGATCGCGCTTTGGACGTCGTATATTGTTTATCATCGCAATTTGGGGTCACTACCTTCTTGTATCTCGATAGTCCGGCTCGTTTTTTGGCTCGATGCACGGTTGTAGACGATACACCCAGCTTATTTGCGACATCTCGGAGAGAGAGGTTAGGGTTTCGCTTGAAACTACCGGCAACTCTCATTGTCGTCTCAGCGGCTTCCGGTTTTCAATTTGCCCCCGATCCAGACTTCCTGGCTGTCGACAAACGTTCCCCAAACACTTTAATTACATTTGTAACGGTTGATTTGGCAACTTTTAGCGATTTTGCCAGCTTTGCGAGCGAGTAGCTCGGATTTTCGCGATGCGCGAGCAAAATTTTTATACGCTGCTCTTTTTCCTTGGACGGCATTTTGACAACTGAAGAGTGAATTCCAAAATCAAAATAGGAGCAACATTCTACACACACACACACCTTCAAAATGAGGGGTATTCAGGTTTTTTACATGCAAAATGGAAAGAAATACGTCAAGTTGATATTGACCAAATTTTGACCGTATCACAAAAATTTTAGAGTTTAGAGAAGGTTGATATCTGAGGCCACACCAGTGTATTGATTGGCACAACATATTTGAACCTATATTAAACTCATTTTGGTGGTT